>NC_081783.1:13814187-14114187 GCF_963082965.1 Carassius carassius | reverse complement strand
CGGTTTTAATGATAATTCATTTTTAAACTATATTACTAACCTTCAGCACATTTTATCACGGTTATCGATAAAATCGGTTATCGTCCCATCCCTAGTCTGGGCTCATAACTTCATAGTTATGCAAAGATATACTAAGCCTTGTGGCAACAATCCCAGGGGCCTGTTTCATGAAACCAGTTAAATACAGGTTTGTGTCAGTTAGTCTGATTTATTGTCAGTTGATTTCGTTCAAAATAAGTTAGACTAACTGAAACAAGCCTGGCTTATTTGGTAAACTTGTTAAAAACAGGCCCTGGGTCTCCCCCATATGGAAAGCAAACTTTAATGAAATTCATGGCAGCAATAACACTTGGCCTATAATATAATGTAACCTACAGTTATGGTCAGAATTGTTGGTACTCTTGGTAAATGATAAAAAAAAGCCTGTGAAAATAAATCTGCATTGTTTATCCATTTTAATCTTATAGTCATATTAGTCATATTTACATTATTTTTTTTATCACCAGGATGACTAGGAACATGAAATTATCCAACCATGACTCTTCTATTTCACAGGAATATAAATATAAGGTAATACAAAAGAAAAAGAACAAATAATATAATTCTGGACCGGAATTCGCCTGTTTCTTGTTTCTCATTAAAATTAAAGTAAATATTTTAAATTGCATCGCTAATGTCATAGAATAGCAGATTGTAACGCAGTTCTACAATGGTACCACATCTGCGCCAACTGTGTTTTAAAACTGGTTCGTGTCTTCTAGTAGTCATCAAGTCATTAAAAAAATTATCTGAACTGATAAATAACAGATTGGAGATTAAAATAATAGCAGATTGGTCTCATTATAAATTAAGAAAACGGAGATTAAAAATTTACTTAAGTAAAATAATTTACTACAGTAAAATAAATGTTGTGATCTCTTCAAAAGATTACTGAAATTTGGCGCACATTTGTTTCTGTATAATGTTGAGATCGTAAATAATAAATATTCAAACCACGTGCGTTACAATTAAACCCGCGTTATTTGTGCTCCCCTTCTCGCCCGTCGGCAAAAATGACGCGAATATTGGTTTTCACCATAGACCGTAAAAGAAAAGTTTTCACGCTGAAGTAAAAGATTTCTTCTTAAACCAGAGAAGGTGAACATGTTGGTATTCTTGTGAAAAGACAACATGCAAGCACTGTCACCAACAGCATTAGTTTTACTTTTTGTTTTGTTTTCATTTAGAAAAGCTTATCTTTGCTGTTGAAGTCAAGTTATGATATGGATGTTCTCTTTTATTTTATTTTTTATTTGATTCCTCTGTGTTTGCTAAACGTTCTGCAATTTATTGGTAATTATATAGCCTAACACAGCATGTAGTGTAGGCCTATGCCATGCCTCATCTTATTCGTTTTTGTTAATAAACGTTTTGTAAGCTTTCTCATTGAATCTGTTTTATTGTCGTTGTGCATTTTCATTAAAAATTACGATGAATCTTTGAATTTGAAGGACATGGTCGGTTCACTTAGTTTTGTCGTGGCCACAAAATAATCGAGATCATTTTGACGAGGTAACGATATACTTATGTCGTGGCCTCGAGATGCTATGTTGGTATGGAAGGCCGTAATGTATTACTAAATATGTCTTTACACGTAAAGTGTACAGACATTATAAAGCCTGGACGCGTTATTGTATCTGCACCGAGGGGCAACCTCCCGCTCTCTCTCGTGAAGCCAACAAGGAAGTGACTAAAACTGTAATTCATCGACTGGCCGCTTGAGGCTGGCTGCAAAAGGGAGTCAGTCCCATAGACTCCCCATGTTAAAATGCCCAACTTTACAGCAGGAAAAAAACATGTTTACAGCTTGGTGCAAAAAATTATTTTGGTCTATATAGCAAATTTTGCCCTTTCATCACAGGCAGGCTACGTTAACATTGTGTTCATTATAACGTTATCATAACTGTGTAAGGTTGTTTCAGAAAGTGGCATGCATATATAATTAGCCTTATTATTCTAACTGAAGCAAAACTATGTAACGTTAACCTAGTGTCGAACCTAAACTCGCATGAAAACACGTCTGCTAAGAGGTGTAGTCTACGTGATACCACTAGAAAAGACCAAGGATTTCCGTATAGCCACTTAAAAAAGCGTGAGGATACGTAACAACTTGGTTTTGTGTCTGAACTTTTACACTTTCATTCATAAATTCACCCCGTCTGTGTTTGCAAAGCGACACGGATAGAATCGCAGAATCCAGTCACAAATGGACCTGGCTATATAAAACAGAACATCACCGAATATTGCTATTTTTGAGTGAATACATCTACAGTAGGGCTGTAAAATGAATCCAATATCGATATGGACTAGTGTATATGAATATTAAAGTTAAAAGAGACTAGAATTGTTCTACGCGTCTCTGGGAATGAGCGCTCAATATGTGCATTTTTATCATTCAAATACACACGATGTTTGCTGTGTTTTCCCCATAGACTGTATAATAACCTTACAGTCTATGATAATAACAGGTTTTCCCCCACGCTGACTCCGCCCACAACGATGACTAGATGACGACTGTATGTGGGCGTGGCTACAGCCCCGGAGTGACGCGCAGTGACGGGCTGCCAAGATGGCGACGGCCCGCTCCGCCCACTTTTGGTTTCAAAAACTTTCTTTGGAAACCTATGGGTGACATCATGGACACTACGTCCATGTTTTTATACAGTCTATGATCTGTACGCGTTATTTCGTATAAAGTCCCCATAGCCAAGGCATGTGGTTAATATAAGAATTTAATAAAATATTTTCTATAATATAATAATTTCATAATTCAAAATAAAATATGAATGAATACATCTCTGATAATCTGCGGTTGCTATGGTCACGCAGGTTTGTTTCAACATTAAAGAAAAACACGAGAAAAACATGTTGTTCCCTCAACATAGCTCGAGGCATATGACATGACGTTCCCACGAATTAATATTTCGTGGCCATGCTATATTATCACATTCCCACAAATTATGTGTCCATGAAAAAAAAGTAAGAATCTAGATAAAGAATCTTAATGCAAAAAGTAGCTCCTAGTGACAAAATTCTAAGAAAATTCTTAGAAATGTGGGCGTTTACTCTTAAAATTAAAGAAAAATCCTAGTAAAGAAAAAAGTAATTCAGAAAGCATCTTAACCCTTAAAAGAGGTCTTAATGTCAAACTTGTTAGGAGCACAGACGGGGACTTTTAAGAGGCTTAAGAGTTTCTTCAGCAGAGGAGGAAATGGCAGAAAGACGAAGAGGCAGAAGAAATGTGTTGCAGACAATGGATGACAGTGAGTTAATAAGACGCTATAGATTAGATCGTGCAGGGATCATGTTTGTGACTGATCTTATTAGAGACGTGCTAACATCTCCGACACAGCGCAGAAATTAAAGTAATCACTACATTACAATATTTGGCAACTGGAAAAATGCAACAATGCAATAGTGATGATTTGGGTCTGTCACAACCTTCTGTAGGCAGAGTGATCACACAAACAATTAGAGCACTTTCAGAACATCTTATTGTGTCGCAGTTCATTTCGTTTCCACTGGACATTCCCACCTTGCAGGCTCAAAAAACTGCATTTATGAATATAGCAGGCTTATAGGTGCGCACAAACAGGGGGAATGAACCATTAATAGTTTATACGCTCCCATGTCTGCTTCTTGTCCCTTGCTGTGACACCCCGCCCGAATTTTCCTTTAAGAATGGCCTTGTGTTCATCCACTAACTGGGCTAACAGTAAACACTGTTGCTCTGTCCAGTTTGGCTTTCTCGCCCTTCTTGGTTTTGATTCCATGTTTGATACATTAAAACCAACATTCAAACCGCTACTTAAATAGGACAGCAATCACTGTAATTGGAAAGAGTGGAACTAGTTTTATCATTCTAAGCCAATCAAATACCTTATAGGAAATTAAAAGCATGGTAAATAAAAAAAGGATTTATATACACACATATAATGTGTGTGTGTGTGTGAGAGAGAGAACGGTCAAATAGGAAAAATTACGCATGTAAATTCAAAGTGAAAATTAGAATAACTTTTTTCTTCTTCTTGGACAACCAACCAATCACAGTCTTCAAAAGATTGTGTCATACACAGCAACAGGGTCAACCCCGCCTCCTCACTAAGATGAAAGTTTTTGTCTTTTCATTACTCAGAGTTGCTCTCAGATCGGTCCCGAATCGCTCTTAAGCTAAGACTCCTACTTAAAAGTTTTTAAGCTAAATTAAGAGTTTTCTGAGAGGATTCTTAGAATATTTATGAATACAGGCCCTGGACTCTATGGTCAGATAAAATATATATATATAATTTTTTTTTTTTTTAGCAACAGCAGACACTCAAGATGGGTTTGGTGCACACAGGGGTTAAAAAAAGTACCCCATGTGTACAATGGAATATACTTATATGTCTTTAATGTTGTGGGACTATGTTTCTGCCAGAGGCCCTAGAGTCACCAGGCCAGACATCTTGTTCAGTGAAGTGAAGTGAAGTGACATTCAGCCAAGTATGGTGACCCATACTCAGAATTTGTGCTCTGCATTTAACCCATCCGAAATGCACACACACACACACACACTGTGAGCACACACCCGGAGCAGTGGGCAGCCATTTATGCTGCGGCGCCCGGGGAGCAGTTGGGGGTTCGATGCCTTGCTCAAGGACACCTAAGTCGTGGTATTGAATTGAATCAGACATCATGGATTCAATTAAATACCAACAGACTAAAAAATAAATAAAAATGGCTGCTAATGCTAAAATCTTATAATGGGCCACGGTTGGATTAATGATCCAAAAACAAACATAAAAAATAATAATTATATATACATTATTATAATAATAATGAATAACAGTCTCCTGACCTGAACCTTATATAAAACGAGGGGTGAACCGAAAAGAAGAATCACCAACACGGAGCTAGAGATCTAAAGGGTCTGGACAGATTCTGGGTGAAGGAATGGTCTCTGATCTCTTCAGGTGTTCTCCAAACGTATCAAGCATTATAGGTGAAGAATCGGAGTTATCTTGGTAAAATGATGATGCAAAAAGTATTGAATAAAATATAACCATTAATTGTGGCTAAGGTATATTAGAGAAAAACATTTCTTGCATAATGAATTGAACAATGAATAAACTAACTTACAAAGAGGATGAAGTGGACTCAGTGTGTGTCACGTGGCCTGGTGGCTTGTTGGTCGCGGAGCAGACGTGCGTCCTCTGTTGGTTCAGTGTCAGTCCTACAGCAACATCGTAGGCTGGTTTGACAGGGAAGGATGTGGTCCTTTTTCGCACGGGATCCTATTAAAGACTTCAACTATGAGATTTTACCCGAAAACCAAGAAAAGTCAGGAATATGGACCCTCAGTCGGGGCAAGCGCAAGGTAAAATGACTTGACACATAATATAAAGCATGTAGTGTCGCAGCAGGCCGCTGAAGCCTCGGACTAAAGTTTAGCTACACCCCACTTGGCGTTGCACAGTAAAGCAAATATAAAAAGCACAAAACTTTTTAGGATTATATGTTTCATTTGGCACTACTAAATGTCTTTAAAGGCGTATTTGTTTCAATATAAGGACCACTTATAACCCAAACTAGGTTTCTTTTGTCAACCTGTTCCTTTGGCCACGTCAACAAAAAACACAGATGCATTAAACGGCTTACTAATGACAGTATGACTAAGTACGATTTTTAGTATTCATTTGTTTATGTGTTTCATTTGAGTGTTACGCTGTCATCGCACATTGTATTATACGTTGTATGATTATATAAACTGTGGAGAAAGGTGCAGTGTTTGTATTAACTGTACACGTGTCCTGACAGTCCATTAACAACTGTATCACATCATCATTCACCAAGTGTACCTATGTCATATCAGTAATTGTATCTGATCGTCAGTTACTAAGTTTACTGGCAGGCATCAGTAACCAATTCTCTTCATCTCTATCTGATAATCATCTGATCAACATTATAATGGCAGCTCAGACATCAGGGAGGCTATTTACTGTGATGTTATTGACTAAAGGCTATATATCAGTGGTTTTGTTCGTTTGAAGACGTGTCAATATAATCAGGACATTCTGGTTTTCCAAATCGAATTGCCCTAGCCTTCTTGGCCAACTAGAGATGTCTCTATATTATAGTGTTACTATAACTATAAATAGTAATTTAAGTTAACTAGCACCCCCTCTTTCTTCCAGACAACTGGTGAGCCCGTGTCAGTCTTCATGTATGAGGTGTCCCAGGGAACAGAGGAGCAGACACAGCTGGCTAAAGCAGCTTTCAAACGCACAAAAACTCTCAGACATCCCAACATCTTGTCTTACGTAGATGGGTTGGAGGTAAGGATCCCATGAAATAATGTTGTTTATCAATCTGGTGATGATGAATCATAAGGGGGTTGTTTTCTTGAAGCAGTGCTCAGCTTTTCTTCATCTTGATTATTAGGTCGAGGTGAGCTTTTTAAATGTAACCCCTTGTCAGTTAAGTATACTTGAATAGAAATATTTTAGTCACTTTTTGTTAGTGGGGGATTTTACACAAACTTTTGAAAGTCAAGATTTATCCCATTTGTAATTATTAGCTATTATTATGAAAACTCCTGTCCTTTTCTGTTTGGCATCAGACAGAGAAAAGCTTGTACATCGTCACAGAGCCGGTGACGACTCTGGCTGCTCACCTGAAGCTCCAGGCGGAGAAGGGAGGTGCGAGTGATTTAGAGGTGTCATGGGGCCTTCATCAGATTGTCGTAAGTTGCGAAGGCATGGACTAAAATGAAATAATTTTTCAGTCATTAGTTCAGTTGCTCAGTTTGCTCTCAATGCTTACCCATCAGAAAGCACTGAGCTTCTTGGTGAACGATTGCCATCTCAACCATAATAACTTGGGCATGTGGGCTGTCTTTGTGGACCGTGCTGGTGAATGGAAACTAGGAGGGTTGGATCATGTGACCTCAGACCAGGGAGACACCACCTCCTTACCACCACCTAAAGTGATCAACCCCGACTTAGAGAGATATGACCCTCCAGAGAGCCCTGGCAGTGGGGGAGATAAATGGTACAGGAAGAAATCTCGTATTCCCTAGTAGTTCAGCCCATACTTTTCATGGAGGATATTAAATAGGCTTGACTTTCAATCATGACTTTAAATGTTTAGTAAAATGCATATTTAATAAACTATAGCTTTGTGTTGTGTCTGTACCATCTCAGGACAGGGGACGTGTGGCGTCTCGGTTGTCTCATTTGGGAAGTATTTAATGGAAATTTACCACGTGCCTCCTCGTTACGATCTCTCGGCAAGGTACTAGGGCATTTGTTCTTAACTAGTTGTGCTTTAACAACTTTCCCATAGTAGTTTTGATTATTACATACAGAGTGAAAGTTGTTTATACGCAGAGTCTTTCAAATCACTTTCTTTACTTCTTACAGATTCCAAAGCAGTTAGTGCCGCATTACTGTGAGTTAGTGGGAGCAAACCCAAAGATTCGGCCCAACCCTGCACGTTTCTTACTGAACTGCAGATCTCCTGGAAGCTTTATGAACAACAGCTTTGTGGAGAGCTGTCTGTTTCTGGAAGAGATACAGGTATTTATACACATGTGTGTGTCTTTTTGTGTGAGCCTGTATTGTGTTGTATTACACTAGCATTAAAAAGTTTGGTGTTGGTAATTCTAATATGCAGATTTGGGGCTCAAGGGATTTCTTATTACCAGTATTGGAATCAACTGTGCTGCATAGTATATTTTGGAAACTCTTCAGGATTCTTCGATGAATAGAAGGTTCAATAGAACAGCATTTAATTAAGGGAAATCTTGTTGTAAGCATTTTTATTGTAATCTTTCTTTTTTTTTAATGCATCCATTCCTTGATGATCCACCCTCCACCAAATATTTTAACAGTAATGTATATTGATGAAAATGTTTTGATAAATGAATAATTCAGATGTTATAAATCTTTTATGTAAAATGATAAGTAGAATGATGAGGCTGTTTGTGTGGGTTGTGTTTTTGTGTGTATAGGTTTGTGTTGTTTTTAATAATACTGTAACATGAATACAGTAAATTTAGATCAGATAAGTCACATAAAAGCTTGTTTGTTTGTGTGTTCGTGTAGATTAAAGAGCCTGCAGAGAAGCAGCAGTTTTTCCAGGACCTTAGTGAGAATCTTGACTCTTTTCCTGAAGATTTCTGTAAACATAAAGTGCTGCCTCAGCTCCTTACAGCCTTTGAGTTCGGCAATGCTGGCGCTGTCGTCCTCACACCGTTATTTAAGGTGGTAGACATTTTTGGTATTGCATCAACGCTTAACCACATTGTACATTATTTTCAGAGGTTTAAGTTTCTTTAATAAAGTCCTGATATTTTGTTTGTGTTAGGTAGGGAAGTATTTGTCCGCTGAGGAGTACCAGCAGAAGATCATCCCAGTCATAGTGAAGATGTTCTCCTCTACCGACCGTGCCATGAGGATACGACTGCTGCAGCAGGTATACATCACTTCATTGCTTCATGTAGCTTTCAGAAGAATTTTCTACATTAAAGTTTCGTCATACCAAATTCTTACCCAAATCTCTCTGACTCCATCATACACACTGTCTCAGGTCTAAATCTATTCTTTTTTCTATCTGTCTCTCGTTTTACCAGATGGAGCAGTTTATTCAATATTTGAATGAAGCAGCAGTTAATACACAGATTTTTCCACACGTGGTTCATGGCTTTACAGACACAAACCCTGCCATCCGAGAGCAGACTGTAAAGGTATTTGTATGCTCCATCTTCTCTCCTTTCCAGTGTTTTGACCCTCAATGTAACTGATGTTGGCATTATTATTCATACACTTTTATAACACTTTTAAATAATGTTTCTTTGAATTTCTTTTTCTCCTGTAGTCCATGTTACTGTTGGCCCCTAAATTAAATGAAACCAATTTAAATCAAGAGTTGATGCGTCACTTTGCACGTCTCCAGGCCCGGGATGATCAGGGCCCCATCCGCTGCAACACCACTGTTTGCCTGGGCAAAATTGCCCCCTACCTCAATTCTGGGGTAACTGCATATAAAAATCTCAGTTTTTCACTGGTTCAGGCTTATTTTTTTCTCTCAATGACAATCTTTTTTCCAATGCTTTTTTTCTCAGATGCGTCAGCGTGTATTAATCTCTGCATTCTCACGGGCAACTAAAGACCCGTTTCCTGCCTCACGAGCGGCAGGCGTGCTGGGGTTTGCTGCCACCCATCAGTACTATAGTGTGGCAGAAAGCGCCAATCGTATTCTGCCCACACTGTGCACACTGACCGTGGACCCAGACAAAAACGTCAGAGATCAGGTAAAGTAAACTGATGTGCACACTGATACAGTATCTATTTTTATGTTCTGTGGTTTGTTTGTGTAATCCATCATTTTAAATATTTTAGTATTTCTGTTCCTGTAGGCGTTCAAAGCCATAAAAAGTTTCCTCAGTAAGCTGGAGACCGTTTCTGAAGACCCCTCTAAACTAGCTGAAATAGGTAAAAGCATATTTTGTCCCTTATCTTAAAGAGATGGTTTACTCAACGACAAAAAAAATCAGTGTTCCCAAATGTCAAAAAATAATGCTAACTGTTCAATCGCAGAGAAGGATGTGACTGCATTGGCTCAGACAGGAGGCTCAGCTGCTACATGGGCAGGATGGGCGGTGACGGGTGTCTCCTCTATCACCTCTAAACTCATCCGAAATGCTCCGGCTGGTTCAGAGGCACCACCTGCTGAAAACAGCCCCGTCCCTCAACCTGCTGCTGGACCAGTACCCACAAATATTGCAAGCAAAGGTGTGCAACAACAGAAGCTATGTCTCATGTCAAACGCTGCACCCTATGGAGCTCACATTTGTCATATGCATACACCAATGATGTCTCATTTAAAAAAAAAAAAAGTATAACTGTTATAAAATTGCCTATAATTTCTAATGAAGTGTTAATGACTGTACTTTCTTTCTTTGCAATGTAATGGCTATATTTCCTAAATGAGGCATCCTCTATGACATATGAAGCCAACAAATATGACTTCCTGAGGAAATAGCCTTCCAATTTACACCGCTAAAGTATGATAAATTAATGAAGCAAAATGAAGATTATCAAGGAAGTAAATCTTTAGTAAGAAGCTAAATGAGCTAGTTGCCACAAAATGTTTTTTGCAAATTTACATTGAAAACAATTTACACTTTTCATTCATTGAGTTGTGTATTTACATATACAAAAATAACTTTTCAAATTTTTCAGATTTTTAAAGTATGATTTTAGATTCAGTACAGTTACTTTTTTAATCTAGTTTCAACATAGCAATCAGCTTTAATCTGCAATCTTATTTGATTCGATTTTTTTCAAAAAGATTATGAGCAGAAATAAACATTAAATTGAGTGGCACCAAGTTTGTTATCTCACCAACTTCCTCTTCATGTTAGGGCCAGAAATTAAAGTACAAACATCAGGTGCATGTGGGATCCAATCAGAGACATCAAATGAGGAGACAGTGGAGCCAGATGGGGATCGGTCGGAGGATGAAGACTGGGGAAGCCTTGAGGTGAAAGATGGTTATTCAAATTATGTAAAGTCTCTGGTGTTTTTTAGTGCTTGACATTTCATAGAGTTAGATGTTATCATACACATGAATACTTTTGAATTTGAATAATTCCACAGGACCCTGAAAAAGTCCAAACTGATCCAAACGATTGGCATTCTGATTGGTCGGCAATGTCATCAACACAGAAGAAAAGCAATGTAAGTCATTTGCATTAGTGTAGCTTATTGAATAAAAGATTACTATTATCCTACTTGATTTGTTCCGTGTTTGCTTTGTGCGAATGTTGAAGATGCATATACAACATCCATACTTACAATTACTAAATGAAAAAACTTGACAGGTTTTTAACCATATTCGTTCATTCTACAGTGGTTGTCTGAGATGGGATTTTCAATATATTTCATAAAAATATTTCAAAATATATAGAGAATAATAATATTAATTTAAATGTTATTTCACAGATGTATTATCCATTAATAAGGCTAATCTCTTGTCATGTTTCCATAGGTAGGCCGGAAGTCCTCAGAGGCAGTCAAGAAGCAGAGTTCTGATTGGAGCTCTGGCTGGGATGCCGATGATAGCTGGTCGAATGAGAAAGACGCAGATGGTCAGGGTCAAAGTTCACCTGCTGATGAAGGTTGGGGTAATGACTGGGATGAGGATGGGAGTCTGGCTGATAGTTTCTCCCCAACACCTCGAAGTAAAGCCTCAACCAGAGCTCCAAAGAGCGGCAGATTAAGCTCTTCGCAGGAAGGGGTACGATTGGCCAGCGAATATAACTGGGATGGAGCGGAAGGAAAATCAGCAACATCCGATCTGTTTTCCAGTGTGTCACAACGAAGTACAATGGTAAGTCTCTGGTGGAGGTATTTCCTTTCATTGTAAATTGCTAAATGTGGTGGAAATCCATTCTGGATTATAGTTCCCTCTCAAGTGAAGTCAAGTCACTTTTATTTATATAGCGCTTTAAACAAAAAAGATTGCATCAAAGCAACTGAACAACATTAATTAGGAAAACAGTGTGCCAATAATGCAATATGACAGTTAAAGGCAGTTCATCACTGAATTCAGTGATGTCATCATTCAGCTCAGTTCAGTTAAATAGTGTCTGTGCAATCATTTGCAATCAAGTCAGCGATATCGCTGTAAATGAAGTGACCCCAATTAAGCAAGCCAGAGGCGACAGCGCCAAGGAACCGAAACTCCATCAGTGACAGAATGGAGAAAAAACCTTGGGAGAAACCAGGCTCAGTTGGGGGGGCAGTTCTCCTCTGAACAGACGAAACCAGTAGTTCAATTCCAGGCTGCAGCAAAGTCAGATTGTGCAGAAGAATCATCTGTTTCCTGTGGTCTTGTCCTGGTGCTCCTCTGAGACAAGGTCTTTACAGGGGATCTCTATCTGGGACTCTAGTTTTAACTAATTAATGCAGCCTAAAAATCCTTTAACAGATTTGGATATTAGAAGCGTATTCGTGTGTTATGTGTAAGACAAGTTAAAGAGATGGGTCTTTAATCTAGATTTAAACCGCAAGAGTGTGTATTATGTGTATCCGTGTATAATGTTCATGTGTGATGTGTGTTTGTTTGTTTTGTCCACAGAAGTCTGATGGCTGGGACGCAGACAGTGCTGGAGACTGGGGAGCAGAAGAAAACTGGGAGTCACTGGAAGGAGATCAGGGTCAGAAACTTTTTTTGTTTCAGTTTATGCACTTAAACCAGTGTATTAAAATGCAGCTTCATTCTTGTGTTTTTAGTTAGAGAAAATAGAAAGTGCATCTTAAATAACCATGCTTTCACTCCCTCAGGTTTAAGTAAAGCAGAATCAGCAAAGAAGAAACGAGAAGAGCGGCGGAAGGAGCTGGAGGCCAAACGGGCAGAGCGTAAGGCGGCAAAGGGTCCTCTAAAACTGGGCGCACGCAAACTGGACTGAGCACTGGAAGTACAACAGATTATTGACACTTTGAAGATGAAGGGACTGCGAGATTTTAAAGAAACATTCCGTGACGGAGCTCACAGCTGTCTGTACGCTGGCGACTTGGAAGAACTCAAATTCAGCTGTGTCTGCTGACTGAGGAACAGCTAACACACCTTAAACTATGATAGTCCTTTCCTCTCCTCCACAGTATCATGATTTTTATAATACAAAATATCATAGTTTACTGAGTGTGCATGAACTCACTGGTTTGATTATTAGGAGTTGTGGAAATCTGAATAATATAATCCTATATATCTTTGTATGGATGTACACTGATTATACATTAACTAAGGACCACTTTGCCCTGAATGTGGTCTTTGAGGACATATGAAAATGGATGATGTCAAGAAAATCAAGATGTAAGCTGTTACTTAATCATGATCCTAAATGGAACAATGCCATTACTAATGCATGTATAAACACAAATGGATATTTTCAAAACAAAGGATTCACTTGACCAAAAAACATTGTAACTCATGAAAGGCGTTTTGTTCTTTCTTTGTTTGCCATATGACTGGTGAGGGTGGATGTGCTTGTTATTTCTGGTTTGTGCCTTCTTTCGCGTTCCAAGTAGGCGGTACTGCTTATGTTGTAAAATAAACTAATCAACATGATTTTAGTTAATGAGAGGTCTGTGAAAGCTGGTGCAATATTTTCAGAAGGGGTAATTCATGTACTGTACACACTGATGTAAAATCCAACTTCATATGTATTTATAATAAAGAGAAGCACTCTGTCCTATACAGAATAATGCTCAATTGCTGTTTCACAGAACTTAGTCCAGAAAATGGTAACAGAGGTCTCACTGAACTGTCAGAAACACATACATGACAGAAGTGGTGAGATTTATTTTCTACAGTATAATCAAGAATATAGAAATATCAAATAATTTAGTATTATAATTCCCTGGCCTAAAAAACACTGGTATAAAATATTTAATTAGCTGAATTGTCTATATAAAATCTAAAAATCCCTTATGTGGGAATGACCAGGGTTGGGCAATGTCCTGGAAAGTTATTGGTTGAAATGCATTACTGGTTTATTGAAGTAACTCGGGAAGAAAGGTTTCTAAAATTCAAAGTACTGGAGAGTTAGACTAATGCATTTATTGCAGTCTCATTAACTTATCTTTGGTCAGTGCTATATTTGTAAGCGTTTATTTAAGGAGTGGTGACAAATCCAACACCCAAAGATTATGTCACAGATAAAAATTGCATTAGTTAATGTTTACTTACATTACTTCGTTATCTAGTTGACCCGTGTATTAATGGATATGAGAATATGTTAGGGTTTCCGCGGGGTCTTAAATTTAGCTGTATCAAATTTAAGGCATTAAAAAGTCTTAAATTGTACAAGAAAGTCTTAATAATGATTTCAAGAGGTCTTAAATTTGGGGACAGACAGACCACAATTGCGATAGGGCTGAATGTGACGATTAAACTTCAAATGGCTAATGTTATGATTTAATTAAACGCGCGCGCTCCACGTTCATAGTCCAGTGCTGCTCCGCTTTGTTTTCTGCTGATACCAGGGAAACAGAAGCCTCACCTGCTGGCAGAGAAAGAATGAGAATTTTCAATACAACTGTTGTTTTGTTCAGAGTTCAGAACAATGTGAAAATCGACCCATGTTTTTACCCTGCAAACATGCAGAGCTTTAAATGTGAACTGGTGGATCGATAAGAAGACTTTGCATTATACAAATTTAAACATTCTCCAGCAGCAGTTTTAACATTATGTGACATGACATCTGACGCACAGATGCCATTAGCATGTGTCACTGGACAGTGGCATGTGTCACTAAAACCTGACACATGTCGGTTTTCAGTGGCATGTGTCATTGGACAGTGGCATGTGTCACTAAAAGCTGTGACACATGTCAATAGACTGCGTCATGTGTCAGTTGCTGCGGTGGCGGTGCGTGTCGCGCCTTCGGTAGTGACACCTGCTGTTGGGTGTCGCTGCATAATGTAGATTGCGTGACACACTCACTTAATGGCAGAACGATATTTAATTAATTAACAGTATGTTATTGTCAAACATACGTCTTATTACATAGCGGAGTTCATTTGTAAAACAAATATTGAGTTTCTATATTGAGATTAAAATGTGTCTTACGCCTCTTAATGTGTATTTTTCCTTTTAAGTTTATTTCCAGTTGACTGCTTTGTGTACAAATAATACATTATATAAACTGTAAATATGATGTATAATTGCAACTATATAAACATAATTATATACTCACTCCCAGCTTTTTTTGCCAGGTATGCATTATTTAGGTGCATTGTTGTATTGTTGAATTTTATCCATTTTAATATTAGTTGCATCATAAATTACTGGCATTTTACACTTCCAGTTTTTTTTCTGGTATTATTTTAAATGTGTCAAGATTATACAAAGGCAAAATGCATTTGAACAACATCTGCAGAAATAAGGTAAGAGCTTAGGATGTTATTATGATTATTAATCATGCTATAACTGAACTCATAACCAATTAAAATTGTTTCACCAACTTCTTATTCTTGTTTTGCAGGTTGCATGGTGACACCTTCAGAGCCTTCAGCAAAGACCTGCCAGAAACAAGTATCTATTTGTATTTGTATCTTAGTTTATTGATATTTGAAGCTTACTTCAAATTATGTTTTCTGACTCAATATTCAAATGTAATTGTTGTCACAGAAATGGCATTTACTCTTGGTTTTGTCAAGAAGGTCTACAATATATGTACCTAACCTGCCTACATAAAATGTATGACATGAATTTATCAAACTCACATATCCACTCCTGTACTCCCTGTATACACACGACTGTGCAGCCACACACAACTCCAACGTCATCGTCAAATTCTCTGACTACACGACGGTGATAGGCCTGATCACCGACAACGATGAGACGGCCTACAGAGGGGAGGTGAGCACCCTGACTAAAAGGTGTCAGGAAAACCACCTCTCACTCAACATCGACAAGACCAAGGAGTTGGTGGTGGATTTCAGGAGACAGAGCTGAGAACACACACTCATCACCATCGACAAGACACCTGTGGAGCGGGTAAGCAACTTCAAGTTCCTCGGCGTTAACATCAGTGAAGATCTCACCTGGTCCATACACACTGACGCAGTGCTGAATAAGGCACATCAACGCCTCTTCTTCGGGAGATTTGGAATGAGGTTTGGAATGAGCCCCAGCACCCTCAGAGCATTCTACACTTGCACTATAGAGAGCATCCTGATGGGCTGCATCACTGCCTGGTCTGGAAACAGCACCGCTGGCAACCGTAAATTGTTGGAGGTGAGCTTCCCTCCCTCCAGGACATCTACACCAGACAGTGTATAAGGAAAGCCCGGAGGATCATCAGTTACTCCAGCCACCCGTCCCACAGACTGCTCTCTCCAATTTCTGGAGCACGCTCCCAATAATTTCATTCAGCAAGGCACATGTGCTGTGACAATAAAAGTGACTTGACTTGAAACTCTTACTGTAATATTAATGAATACTTTTTAGTTTATTATTTAATAAAATGTTGTTTTTGTGAACACTTGTATCTGAACTGTAAATTATGCTTTTTACAGTAATTTTACAGTTTAATATGGTACTATAGACATTGCCCTACCCCGCTCATATGGTATTCATTTTATGTGTTCGGTCTAAAAAAAGTTCTTACAAAGTCTTAAATTTGAGCTTAAAAATCCTGCATAAACCCTGAAGAATCAAAATGACATTTTGTGGTATTAAACATTGATAAGAGATATTATACACAATGTCTCTGATGCCGTTGTCCAATTGCTAAGCTTCTCACTGCTTTGCTGACAGAAAAATTTAGTCCAGCAAACGGTAACAAAGGTCCCATTGAGCTGACGTAAGGCAGGCCAGCTATGCAGCAACCTTCCAATTTTCTTGTGTAAATGATAGTCTTGCACCATAGAGCAACAGAATTAATCTAACAAGTAACATCTAAGATATGCTGGGATGGTATAATCACATTAAGAAATACACAAACAGTACTGTATATGATGTCAAATATTTAATGGCACAAAAATAGCAACATGGCAGTTTATTTTAGGATTTACTTAGTCAAATATTCAGCTTGCTTTTTTGATTATATACTATTAAAGTGCTTGAAGCGTTAATAGGAAACCAGTAGAAAGAGAAAATTGTGAAATGAGAGCTTTGTCAGTAGCGAAATGCACCACTGTTATCAAACAACAGAACAGATGGGGTTTTGTTTGGTTGCTGACAATCTCTTATGTTCTGTTTAGGAATATTTCCATTTGTGCTCATAAAACTAAGCCTGCCTAATCAATACATTAAATGTTTAAATTATTTCCGTAAAATGTTAACATTTTAAAGACTTTAAATATCAAAGGTTTCCACAACTGTGCCTTCACTTCTTCATTCCCCAGTCTTCATTTGTTCTGTTTCTGTTTGTCTTTTGAGCCAAATATGGCTGCAACAGCAGCAAAAACTGCAAAGGTAGCTGCTGCAGCAAGACCAACTCCAACACCAATCTCCACCGCTTTCCGCACCTATGACAATGGACAGAAAGTATTATATTAATTCACTGTATGATAAGAAAAGCACCCATCACTTTTGCCTAAATCTATATTAAACAGTGCTGCAATACTGTGATTTTAAATTTTTTGGAGAAATTACTGAAAGCACTATTCACTACTTCACACTATTACTTCTGGGATGTTCAAACTGTACCTGTCGGGAATGTGGCTTTCCGTATCTCAGCTCTGTAACAAAGTGCTCACAGTTCCCTTTAAAGACACAATATGGAAGTTCGTGTCCCAAAAGTCTGTGTGCATCCCGTAGAATCTCTCGAACAGGATGTGGCTCATATTTCTCATCCAGAAGATTGTTGATACAGTATTTATCATTGCCAACTACTTCATAAAGCTCTTCTTTCTTCACTTTGGCTTTATCACATAATACTGAAATCATACTGTAGGCTCCAGCTTGAGCATGTTCAGCTGTAGAGAAAGAAAAGCAAAAACACAGTCTGTAAAGTGCTAGGCCTTTACATGTCATTCTTGAGCCTTTAATGGAATATTTCAGATTCAATGTAAGTTAAGCACAATAAACATCATTTGATGCATGTAAAATACTCACAGGGAGGTGCCAGGTGAATCACATAACCTTCACCAACATAAATAGCCCAGTGCTGATATGTGCCTCGGAAGATTTCAATAAGGTCTCCAGGCTCTGGCTGTTGATCATACAAGGGACACAATATTAGATGTCATATTTTGTTAAAGAGCAATTTAGATTGACAATAATATAATATAATAATATAGTATTTCATACTGTTTGACTCAAATAACAGATATTATTGCACTTGAGAATAGAAAAGAAAAAGAAAGCGAAAGTGTTTTGGTTTTGTTACTTTCCATAAAAGTAGATGCGCAAATACATATGCTCTTGATAGAGCTCTTTCTGTTGGCCTTGAAAACAAAATCCTGTCTCATACACTTTTAAACATTTTCTGCAGCTTATAATATTAAAATTCCTCCATAACAGACCTTAAGCAATAAGCCTACATAATTACCTAACTGTGCAACAGTACCAAGAACTGAGATTTATTAAATAACAACAGCACTAAAATGATTTAATAGCCATTAATTGTTACATTTCAGTTCGTTTCAGATTATTAAAATGCATTTACCTTTGTCTGTGCCATGACAACCTCAAAACACAATTCTCGTTTAAACTCTTCTCCTATGAGAGACACATAAACGACATTTGTGATCCGGACACAAATAAATCTTTACCATTACAGTATACATGTCGTTTATTACATACACAATACACATTTTTTTATTGACAACGAATATGCGACATATTCTGAAAATGACAATAATCACATTTCTATGTAAGTGAATATAGTATGTTGGCGCATCGGGAAAAAATAATAGCAGGTTGTAGGAACAGAGTCGACAAGCTGACGTCATGCAAAATTAACAAACAGACAAACTATCCAGGCTTCATTCCGTAATCGAGCCAAGTAAGTAACCCTGTGGTATAACGAATGAATTATACTTACAGATAATATTGTTTTTCTCGGTGAGATAAAATCCGTGTAATGTTATGAGCGTCTGAAGCAAAAATAACATCATAGAGCAAACCCGTTGACGTGACTGTTGATGTCGACCAATCAGCTGCAGGGTCACTCGGCGCTGAGAGAGATCATTGGTGGACACCCTTAAAGTGATATTGCTGTTCGAATTTATAATATAAACACTTTCACTTATGTTTTATCAGTGCCATCAGGACTAATTCCTTTGACCGTTTCAGGAGACTTATAAGAGCCGTAGTACATTTAGGTGTCGGTGGCCACTTTTCCATTGTTGGACAAATAGGTACAGCAGGCCAGTGTCGATGCATAATGTCACTGACTTAATCAACTTTAAGGGAGTTCATTCATTTGATGTTTTTATAAAGATCAATATTTTGTGTATTTGGAGTAACAGAATATGATGACGTGCTTTAATGTTCAAAAACATTATTTTTCAAATGCTGAAAATTTTTGTAGGTCGTTTGGCCAGCCTCTCTCAAACGCGTCGTTTTCTACAAAGTCCCTCCTTCCGACAAGCGCAGTCTACAATAGTGAATACATTTGAATAAGGAAGATTAAACTTTCTTGATTTCTCTACTCTAAACACCTTTCAAATGAGCTGGATCAGACATTTCTTTCTAAATCCATTTTTTTAATGGAATTTGAGACCTATTTAGTTTTTTTTCCAAATTAGGTGGTCTTAGATTTCTCTTGATTTGCATTTACAAAATTGATAAAATTCCTTTAAGCATAATCCTGCTTTCATAGACAAATGTTGCTGGCTTGGTTTGTTATATAAACATAACTTTAATATCCATATGTACCTAGTGTGGAACAATTAGTCTACAATATATTATATATAAAAATAAATCATTATTTTTTGAAAATTGGTTTTCAGCAGGCATAATAGGAGTTAGTCAATTATTAAAATCAAGAAGGCATGTTACTCACTTATTCTGAGTTTCTAGCTGTCCATGGAATTCTAGAAATGCCAAAAGCGTTTTCTATTGTCACAGATGCTGTTCCAACAGGAGTTTTGGCATTATTCAGAGCTGATCCCCAAAACAGTATTACACCCCCCCCCCCCCATGCATTTGATTTATATTAGGAAACTTTGTATTGCCACTAGAAGTATGAATGTTAACAAAACTGTTCGTTCCTTACTTCAAAAATATATTGTTTCTTCTCCAAACTGTGTAATTAATTGAAACAGATTAGTTAAAGGTTTATTATAGAAGGACATTTGGAACTCGCCAAACAAATATCTGTTGGTAAACAAGTGAAGGAAGCAACTTTTAAAATTGTACATAGATATTACAGAGTAAATAATTTTCTTGTTATATGTAAAAATGATATTGATTTGAGTTGTTCCTTTTTGTAATATGAGGACTGAAACTTTGTCTCATTTATTTTGGCATTGTTCTTATGTTAAAATATTTTGGAAAGATTTGACTAGATTTATAATTTATTGCCCCACTTTTTCTTTGAGCTTAAAAGAGGTTTTATTTGGTTTTACTAATATCCCTTCAAATTAAACCAAAGAATACTACATTCTAAATTCAATTTTAATTTTTGCTAAATTTCATATCCATAAGTGTAAGTACAGTAAAACCAATTCTTTGTTTTTGCTTCTTGAAAAAGAAATTCAAATTTATGTTAATATGATTTTTTATTCACCTAATAATTCTTTAATACATTTGTTTATATTATATTTACAAAGAGACATCTGTCTCCACTGTGATGTGACCCCCCCCCCCCCACACACACACACACATACACACACGATGCACAAAACTCTGCATCTGAACATAGCAAATACTTAAACTAATAACAAAGCATAGTTACAGTAGGTGATTCAGAAGCACCAGATTGTCGTATCAAAGTTAGAATGACCTCCTCTCCTAGGTTCACAAAACTTTCGTCCATAAAATGTGTTCCTGTTTAACTGTAACTTGTAAGTAATCTTAAAGATTCCTAAATGCATCTACTTTCTGAAGGCCAAATAAAGTGTGTTTGCTTTGGCCTAGAAACACAGAGCATCTCTCTGACATGACTGCTTCAGCACTGAGGTTACTGAAACCACACCTTTTTTTGCGTGAACATTTGAGTGGCATTACACAAATATTTCCACTTAGTGACATAGACATGTGGGGGCGTGTTTGAATGAGCCCTTTTATGAGGGTATAATACACAGTTATAAAAGTGCTTGAAAGGTCATTAAATATCTAGTAGAAAAATATTTGTATGATATCAAAGAGAGAGAGAGAAAAGACTTGTCAGTGGACTATGGACTCATTGCTTTCTTGTTACTTTACAGTTACTTCACACCTCAATAGTCTTTTATGAGTCTTAACTTTGATAAAGAATATCTCTTTGGCTTTGAGACTTTAGTCTTTGCAACCTCAGGGACTGTGGCTTTTTTGTGTGCATTACTGACATCATATTGCTGACCCAACTTGAGCGTGTTCAGCTATCTAAAAAAATGGAAACGTAAAAACAGTCATGAGACTTAAAAAACACATCAAGTGTATTCAATACAATGGATGTGGTCTTAAAAAAAACAAGAAGAGCATATGACATTTGAACAACACTATAAGGTGAGTAAATGATGACTTAATTGTCATTTTAGGTTAATTGTCAATAGACATCATTTGAGGAATGTAAGTGACTCACAGGGAGGTGTCAGGTGCATCACATAACCTTCACCAACATAAATAGCCCAGTGCTGATATGAGCCTACGAAGATTTCATTGAGGTCTTTTCATACATAATATATACTACATCCTATATCAGGCCTCATATTTTGTAATGTTTTTAAAGAGCCATATATATCAAAATAACAAATACTTAATGTTTGAAAATGTAATTAATTAAAATCCATGTTTGATAATATGTGTAGGAGTTGGGTTAAAGTATCATGTTAAGCTTGAAGAGTCAATAAGGGGCCAGTGGAGTGGGCAGTGGTTTTTTCCAAGTCGACTATAATGAACACTTGGACTGAAGCAACATAAAGTTCCTTATTTTAACTAGTTATATTTAACCATATGCCCTGTCCAAAATACTCACACTTGTGGTCTTTGCACTTGACCACTTATACGACATATTTCCTGTTTTTGGTCCAAGTTTTCAAGTGAGCATGAAAACCACAAATGTGTGTAGAACTGTTTATTATCTGATGGGACACACTTGTGTTTACAGAGCTTTATTTTATTTTCAATACTTTCCACTGTAAAATAAACTTCTAAATGTCTGTTCAGTAGTCCAACAGATAACAATTTAATTTGCAGTACTTCTAATTGAGTAATAAAAAGCAGTTGCAAATGTTGTACAAATAAATATACTCATATTTGCACCAATAAAACATGCAATATTTTGTTTTACTGCCCAATGATATATCAAATTATTATTCATATTTAACTTACATTGTATAAGTTTCTGTGACCTCGCGTGATATCTTGGCAAAAAGTCTCACGATTTATTTACAGAACATGATGCATAATGGGATACACAAAGGCTTGAATACCCCTCTGGATTTAGTGTGTGTTAAGGGCACTGTACTTTGTTATTTTTAGATCTGGGACAGTCTTGCTCACTTCCTTCCTGCCACGCACTCCCAAGTGGCCAAGACTGCAAGTGTGGGTATTCGGACAGGGCAATAGTCATTTTCAGCTTTAAACAAAAAAAAAATTGTGAGGGATACATGAAGGATACAACTTATGCCAAACAGACTACTATAGAGCCTTCAAGTTAAGATGTCCTTCAAAGAAGCTTGATGGCAGCCTAGATATGCAGTCTTACTTGGATGCGTCCTTCTGATGGTGGTTCATGATGCCACTATATACAGCTTTTTATATTTTGCTTATAATACACAGTTATAAAAGTGCTTGAAATGTCATTGGATATCTAGTACAAAAATACATGTGTGACATCAAAGAGAGAGAGAGAAAGAAAAGACTTGTCAGTGGACTATGGACACATTGCTTTATTGTTACTTTACAGTTACACCTCAATAGACTTTTAATGAGTCTTAGCTTTGATAGAGAATATCTCTTTGGCTTTGAGACTTTAGTCTTTGCAACTTCAGGGATCTTACCTTACTCTGCACAATCAGCTTGTAACACTCCAAAGAGAAAGGAAAACTTGAAATCGCATCACATGAACCCTTTAACCTCGGATTTAGAAATATGAAGTGGATAATTTTGGGACTCACTCCGTTTTATGCAGTGTTGTCAAGGACAATGTTGAGCACCTAATATTCTGATAATAATAACTCTCCTACATTTCAGAGAGCGGTAAGTGTATTGTAATTTTCCCAATGGCTAAACAATGTTGTCTGTTTAGTCAATAATTGAAATGGTGTTGAAATGGTTCAAATCGAAACTCTCCCTTGACATTTCTACATTTACAGTATTTATTCTGTATGTAAATAAAATATTATGCATGGAATACATACACACATAAATGATGTGGTGAACAATCACACAGGTTACCAACAGCTAATGAAACATTGCTTCAATTTGGTCAAGTCTTGATTGTATAAGACAGTTATAAAAGTTTTGAAAGGTCATTACAAATTTATTGTTTAAAAAGATATCTGTAGACCACAAATGTATTATTTATTTTATAAATATATATATTTTTTTTCATTCATAACGTAGATGACATCAATCAATAATCAATAATGGTAATCGATCATTATTGCCAACTACTTGATTAAGTCCTTCTTTCTCCATTGTGGTTTTTTTGTGTGTGTGCATTACTGACATCATACTTCTGACCCAGCTTGAGCGTGTTCAGCTATCTGAAAGAATTGGAAATGTAAACTCAGTCATGAGACTTAAAAAACACATCAAGTGTATTCAATACAATGGATGTAGTCTAAAAAAAAAACAAGAAGAGCATATGACATTTGAACAACACTATAAGGTGAGTAAATGATGACTTAATTGTCATTTTAGATTAATTATCAATAGACATAATTTGAGGAATGTAAGTGACTCACAGGGAGGTGTCAGGTGCATCACATAACCTTCACCAACATAAATAGCCCAGTGCTGATATAAGTTTCGAAAGATTTCAATAAGGTCTCCAGGCTCTGGCTTTTTCTCGTGCTATGAGACAATATGAGGTGTAATATATTAAATAAATAAATAAATAAATAAATAAATAAGTAAATACAGTCATCTGTAATGTAGGCTATTATTATATTGTTTTACTGATATAACGCAATACTATTGTACTTGTAAAATCCAGTCAAAGTGAAACTGTATGCAGGATCTCTTTTACTGTAAAACAATCACAGAGCAAAACAATCAGTTTAGTGTATAGCCCAACAACAACACAAATATCTATTTGCAATGTGAGATTTCCCTTAACCATGGTTTTATTGTAGTAAAAATCAAGTAATCATGTTTTTGGTTTATTGTTTTTGTAGTAAAACCATGGTTAATTTTCTTCCAGTTGATTAAAATATTTACCTTTGACATGGCATTTTCAAACTTTCACTTTCCTGTTACAAAGACATAATACATTTTTGGGACCATAGGAACATTAATGTAAAGGTATCTTGGTTAAATTAATTTCAATCATCGGAAAGATGTTATAGGAGCATCTCACTTCGGTCTTCCTACAAAACAAACTAACAAAGTTTAGAGTGGGAACTTTTCCAATGTTGGACAAGCAGTTCTTATAAATAATTGACGCACCTGCTGGGAACTGTTTGGGCGCTCAATGTTATTGCTCTTATAAATAAGTAAATAACTTTTACTTTTACTGTAACTTTTAACTTTAGAAATATGCAGTATGTGATCTAAAATTAATCAAACATAAAATATGAACAGGAATAAAATAACCCGAGATTACATTTCCCAGGGTTTATTCCTGAGTTAACCATTTCAACTGTGAAAACACAACGGGAGAAAGTGTTTTCTGTCATCGTAACATCATCAAACACTCAGCCCATTGTCCAGTTTCTTTCAAAGGAAGGTGTTGAGTGCTTTGACAATAATAACTCCTGAACTACAGAGGGCGATAAGTGTAGCAAACTCGTCATTCTCCCTCTGACGAAAGAATAGACGAGAACTTCCGTTGTTTAGTGAACCGTTCGATAAAACGGTGTTGAAAAATTGCCGAAAGTTGCAAATACTGCCCCTTTCCGCTCGTATTCTGCCATTGTAGTAGTTGTTTTTTATGTAGATTAAATATTGTGCATGGAGTATTTGGCTTAAGCTCATCATAAACGATGTCTGCGATGTTCGAGGGGAATGCCTTGTCAGCCATGCAGACTTCTCACTGCCACACTCCTCTAAACAATTACAGGTGAGCAGTAATATAATAATCATACATGTTACCAATAACGTATAAAACTTTGTATCAGTTTATGGAAGGAATTCCTATTTGCATTAAACTGCGTTATTATCGGAATGATGAACAAAATATTTATCTTTTTACTGGCATGAACGAAGGTGGTTTATTTAGTCTGATTTATATAAATGATAGAGAGAGCAGGTGTTTGCTATGTTCAGCCCAGTATGTTACTAAAGGTAATTAAATAAATAAATAAAAACTACTGGGAGCATAAATCCCCATTGTAACTATATATATATATTACACACAATATCATGTGTTGCCTTCTCTGTCAATGCATTTCTGTGTTATTTCAGGTTCAGTAAAAATTCCTGTCGTAATAAACGGTTTTACATTGCTAAAGCACTACTAAATATGTAGTTTTATGTATATTTATGAATAGAAAATTGTACAGTTATTGCCCAGAATACAGTGTATGGAACACATTGACATTTATTGACAGCATTCCTAAAGTGTGGCATGGTGTCACACTGTATATGGGTTAGTTGGAATGGAATATTAAATAGCCTATAAGAGATATTTCAGCAACAGTTACAACCTAAAATTAATATGAGACAGTTATTTAATCAGCACAGTTTAAATATATCAAGCCATTGTTTTGGTTACAATATATTAAGATATTTCCGTCATAAATTATTTGCACTTATAAAATATGTGACAGCTTATTTTAAAGTTATAAATATTCCATGTTGTTTGTCAATTAACAATCGTAAAACTGCATGTTTTTAAAATAGTATTAAATGAAGGATAGCATGTTTTACTGCTGTGACTGCTAGACATGTTATTTCTGAATATACTCAATATAGAAAAATCTTGAAAAATCAGCAAAATGTGTGCTACATTTAATTTCTGTGTATTCCAACTGTCCTTTTTCTTTTTCATCAGTCCTCAAGAGCTGGCTTTAGAAATCAAAGCTTTCATCAGTGGCGTTGACCAGACGCAGGGACGTAAACTCAGCGTTCGGGATCATGCCCGCTGCGCAGTGCGCCTCCTTCGAACTGTCCCAGCCTGCCGTGGAGCCGTCTTGGAGCACTTAAGGGGAGTGTATGATGAATATGTTGCAGCCTTTCTGCAAGACCTGGAGGCAGAAGGTGAAAATGGTGGTAACAGTACAAGTGGAGGCAGCACCAGTGTATCCAATTTGGAGGACGTTATTAAAGAAATCCATGCAGTACTTTCTGAATTTATCAAGCTTAGTCCTAAAGCTTGGGCTCCTCTTGTGTCCACATGGGCTGTTGACCTTCTTGGTCAGCTTAGCAGCAAGCATGCAGGACGAAGAGCGGCTCCTCACTCGTCCAGCCTAAATGAGCTGCTGCAGCTTTGGATGTCATGCGCAGCCACTCGCTCACTTATGGAGTGCTACTCCCAGTGTCTAGCGGCCATGTTGGCCTGGTGCCCCGATGCCTGTGTGGATGCCTTGTTGGACACCTCTGTCCAGCACTCCCCTCATTTTGACTGGGTCGTTGCCCATATTGGTTCAGCTTTTCCTGGCACCATCATCAGCAGGGTGCTGGCTTGTGGCCTCAAAGACTTTTATGCGCATGGATATTCCTCTGCTGAGAAGATCAACCAACAGCAGCCAATAGACAAGAGCAGCAGAGTCCCCAAAATAGGCTCAGTGGTTGGTATCCTGGGGCACTTGGCCTCCAGACATTCTGATAGCATCAAGAAAGAGCTTCTCCGGATGTTTCAGGATAGTCTGTCTCCGCCCCCTCAAAATGTACCCCCGCATTCATCCGGGGCAGGCGGGTGGGAGAACTCCCCTCATCTCCGTAGGGCCACTGTACCTTTTTTGCTTCAACTGGCTGCTCTTTCCCCCACTCTCCTTGGTGCCGTTTCTGCAGAACTGGTAGAGTTCCTCAGACCGCCTGTGCTAATTCAACTCCAGGCTCAGTTCCAGGCCTTTCCCCGGGAGGAGCTCGAGAATATGTTGAGTCTAGCGGTGCATCTCATAAGCCAAAGCCCTTCAGGTGGAGCAAGGGTGCTGAAGTTCCTTGCAGACACTGCTACACCATCGTCAGTGATCATATCAGGCCCTACACCCTCTCCCCATGATAGTATTCGAGAAGCCTGTGACCGCTTACTGCAAATGCTTCTGCTACATCTTCACAAGCTGGTGCACAACAGACCAGAGGGTGATGAACCATTCCCACAGTCCTCTGCTGCCCCAGCAATGCTGCAAGTGATCCCATTTCTAGAGGAGCTCCAGGAAAACATAGGTGATCTGTGCGCCGAAACCCTCCGTCTTGAGCGGAAGAGGCACCTCTGGTTGCATCAGCTCCTGTGTCTGCTATCCGTGTATGGTGGCCCGAGCGTGGCCACTGAAGCTTTGTGTCAGCTCTTCACCCAAGCCCGAAACCCAGAGGAGCTTGCTCTGGCCTCGCAATTGTACACCCCACTTTCCACTTCACTTTCCGGGTTGCTTCCATCAACAATAGCCCGCTGTGTTGCCCAGATCCACACTCAAACCCTTGACAACAAACAGTTGGCTCAGCTCCTGAACAACCTGGGTACTGCGGTACAGAGTCAAGAGGAGGATCGGAAAAATGGAGGGGCTGCAACGGGGAGTTCGGCTCAGTCATCGATGGCCGCACAAGTCAGAGTTGCCATCTCCAACCACCTTCAGGATTTCTGCCCTTTCCTTCTTCATGGCGACACAGTGGTCTCCAAGGCAGCTGTCCGTCTGCTTTCGTGTAGCCAGCTTCCCAGAGCTTGCTCTCCAGCTCATCTGTTGCTGATATGCAGAGCGGCAGTGTCACACTTCTTTGTGTGTTTACGACAGCAAGGGGAAAGTCTTAGGGTAGGGGAAGAGGAGGTGGGCTACTCCATGCGACTGTTGTCACGTCTTGCAGCCTACTCTCCCTTAACGCTTAAAGCTGTGCTGCAACAACTAGTGGAGGGAGCCCTGCACAGAGGCAACCGAGACTTATTTGGAGGTCTGCAGGAGAACCCAGGTGATGACACCACACAGTCATCCAACCTTGTTCCAGACTTGGGCGTCTCCCTCTTGGACATCAACTGCAAATTTGGCACCTCTGTTAACTTCTCGGGTAACGTGTGGTCCGTGTTTCATGCTGGAGTAATTGGAAAGGGTTTGAAACCTCCGTACACCCCTTCCCAACCTGACCCAGATAGAGTCAATCAGAATATGCAGACCTTGTTTGCGGTCATGGTTCAGTGTTGTAGTTCAGGTGGAGGAAGCCCTAGTGGCAATACTAGAAATGGTTCTGCTGGAGGTACCACTAATGGCCGCTTCCCTGCCAGTGAACCTCTCATTTCTGATGAACTTCCCCCAATTAATGCTGAGGCTGCAAAGGTAATTGCTGTAACTCTGGTGGAGAACATATGTCCAGATGTAGCAAATGGAGAACTGTCCTGGCCTCCAGAAGAACATGCTAAAACCACAGTTGAGCGAGACATACACATTCGTCGTTGCTTCGAAGGAAATCCTGTGCTGTTCCATCTTCTCCGTGTTGCTGCAGCTGGACGTCCAGCTCTGTGCTACTGCTCCGTCATTTTAAGAGGTCTACTTTCCACCTTACTGGCTCACTGGGAAGCATCAAGGGAACCATCAGTGTTGGACTCCCCCTGGCACCTTCAGACCTCCTGTTTGCTCGTATCATGTATGGGTGAAGGTCAGCTACTACCACCAGTGTTGAGTAACATCCATGAGGTTTTCCCTCACATCTCATCTTTTGAAGTTAGGCTTCTGCTGTTGGGTGTATGGGAGTACATGCGGGGGAACAGCCCAATGCCGCAAAAATTCACCTTCTGTGCTGACCAAGGACTTTTCTTTCGGGACTTTTCTCGGGACGGTGATGTTGCACGCTATATTGCACCCATCCATAGTGTTCTTCATAAGAACATTGACCGCCTGGGACACCTTTGTTGGAGGTTTCAAATTTGACAACTGTCAAATTATGAGAAGTGGTGTTCTAAGGTCACAGACTTCTTGGATTCAGATATTTTTCTACATATTGTTAGCTTAGGTGTTAAGTTGATATTTCTACATTTTAAGAGTTTTCAGTGTCAAAAAATAGTAACAGAAAACCGCTTTAAAGCCTAATTGTGACCGTGTAAGGAACTGCTTCTCTGTTAACTATCACATCTGTTTTTGTATCTAGCATTTATATCGTCTAGCTTTCTGTAGATTTTTTTTAAGCACTGAAAACCAGGCAGTGTGATCAAAAATTCTGTTTTTGCAATTCTGCACATTGTCTCTGTTGATGTTGGGTGGGCAACTGTAAAAATAAAAAATGTATTAAAATGCCTCTTATTCTGTTGTTTATTTTGCAGAAATAGCAATTTTACAAAAAGTAAAAGTTACATAAAACTGCACTGGATTAACCAATGGCATACAGAATTTATGCTGTTAATGTAGGTCATGTCTAATTTTCATCATCAAATCAACATGAAATGAACCACAGCTGTGCTGAATGATCCCGGCCTATCTGTAATATTATGTACTTTCATCACACAATAATCGTGTGTGCACAAGCATACACGTCAGATGGGTTGGTTTCCATGGTAAGTGCGGCCTGTGGGGATTCGGTTGTTACCCAATAGTGTTCCTGCAAACACGCAAACCAACCGACCTCCGGGAGGCTGGGCTTAATGCTGTGTGTCCAAGATGGCGGTTATCTCCATTGAAAGGTAAAACAAAGACTTTAAGCTATCATATAAATTCGTTATTAATTTGTAAAAAATTCCCGTCTTTATTTTAAGCGAACTGGCGGGCAGCTCGTGTGAGAGTTGGGCTGTAAAGCTGCTGCAGGCGTTGAACAAGGAAGTAAATATAACGTTAGATTGTGAATGCGTGGCTGAGCCATCGCCGGTGTCCGGCCTTTTGACGAGTCATCTTTTAATTCATTAGACCTTGATGTCTTTATACAGCTCACGATTATCTTTTATATCGCACTGATTATTTGCGCATACATTGCAGATTTTCCCCCATGTCCTGGCGTTAATGGTTTTTACGAAAGATTCAATTCGGGGGTCGAACTTGTATGTTAGTTGATCAATTGGTGTGCAATAGTAGATCAAATCTGAAGAGTTTACAGATTATTTTATCCAGCATATAGTTGAGACCAAAATTTCATCGGTACGTTTTAATTAAGGGAAGTTAAGCTTTATGGAGCGAACGAGTAAATACACAATACATTAATTGAGAAAACACCGCTTTTTTAATTATGGCGTTGTTTTTACGTGCATCTAATGCCTTCCCAGCTGAGCTGACACCAGATTGTGTGTCACGTGCAAAGAGTTAAACCTTTTTTTTTCAAATATAAAAAGTAGCTCCGTATAAAAAGCTGTTAAATCATGGAAGCGATTATCTCATAAAATAAGGAAGTGAACATAGCACTGATTCTTATTGTTAATCCACCCTGCCCATTAATTACTCTAACACGATCAAAAGCTGTAAATTATTTTACTTCAAAACTTTCTCCTCTTGTACTTTTTTTTTAGGATGGGGCTGCTGTCTTTGGTCTGTGTGTCACTGTTTTTCAGCAGCGCCTTTGCTGTGGATCGGGGAAACTTTAAAACCTGTGATCAGAGTGCTTTCTGCAAGTATGACAGAGTTATACTGTTAATCACTACACTACAGATGAACTGTGCAGTGTGCAACTAGGATTGCATGTTAAGAATCCTGTGAAAGTATTACTCTGACATGTAAAATTGAAGTTATCCACCATATACTCTGTTTTGGTGGTTGAAAGAGTTCTTTACTTGCATCTGCAAAGGCTGCAGAGATGCAATGATTTTTTTTTTTTCTCTGTTTGTCCATAGACGTCAACGGGCGCTCAAGCCGGGTCAGTCCCCATATCGAGCTCTTTTGGAAACTTTGGAGCTCAGTGACTCCCGACTGACCCTCCAGCTCATCAATGACAACAACAAGGTCTGTTTCATGCTCTCATTCTGAGATTTTTTAAAATAATTTTTAATCCCCTTGTTAAATTTCTTGATATTCAGTGGATTATCTGGTTCCATTTACAGCCAAATCAGAGAGGAAGTTGGTCTGCCCTTCTTGTTACATGTTCTGGGATTATGTCCCTGCTCAAAGGCCAGGATTTTGGATGATCACTCTTAATGTTTTTTTGCAGGTGCACTTGCTGTTGGAGCTGTACAGACTGCAGGGGAATATGACGCGGGTGAAAATAAATGAGCTGAAACCTCTGAAGCCGCGCTTTGAGGTGCCAGACGTGCTCATAGCAGAGCCTCCTACAGAGCTGTGAGTGTGTCTCTGATCTGAGATTGCACAATGACATTCAGAGAACAGTCGAACACATGCATGATTTATTGTGTTCCTCTGAGTAACCTCAGCTCGTTTCTGCTTTTTTTTTTTTTTTTGCATCTGATTCCCTTGTCTGTCTTTGTTTCTCTCTCCGTATCTCTCTTTTTCCAGTCTTTCAGTGTTGTCCAAGGATGATAATGGCGTTGTTTTGTCTCTGGGAGCAGAGAACCAGAGGTTGATTGTTAGTGCCCGTCCATTTAGGCTGGACATCATGGAGGGACCAGAGGTGCTGCTATCTCTCAACTCGCGTGGCCTGCTGGCCTTTGAGCACCTGCGTCTTCACAAGGACACGTGAGTATTGAGCTTTTCTCCTAAAATGGGCTTTATTTGGAAGCCTATGAAGAATACCTCTACACTACTGTTCAAAAGTTTGGGTTGGTAAGGTTTTTTTTTTTTAATGCTCACCAAGGCTACATTTATTTAATTTAAAAATATAGAAAAATCTGTAATATCGTGCAATATTATTACAATTTAAAAACTCTATTGTAATATATTTAAAAATGCAGTTTATTCCTGTGGTTTCAGCAGCCATCCCTCCAGTATTAAGTGTCACATGATTCTCAGAAACGAGTATTTCTTATTGACCCGCAACTTTTGAAAAGTAGTGCAGTTAAAAAAAATGCTATTAAATTAAAAAAATTAAAATTACTACAAAGAATTAAAAGGATAGTTCACCCCAGAGTTGTTTCAACGTGCTTAGGTTGAAATAATTCCCTGTCCTCTCCCATAAGCAGGACAGAGTATAGGATAGTTTGCTGCAGAGTGGATGAGATTTTATAAAATGTAAGTGATTAATGCCATCGATTTACTACTTAAGCCTTACTATTCTTATTCTCTGTTGTGTGTCTGTATGTTTGGTGTGTTATCAAAGGCAAGTACAAACAGATGGTGCTGAGGTTAAAGAGAGTGTAGATGGAGATCAACAGCAAGAACAGCAAGGCGAAAAGGTCTGTAGCTGTTTTCATTCATTTGTGGGTGTGCTTGGGTAAATAACACTAGAACCTGATTCAGTGTCATCTTGCCACGTCTTCAGTTAGAACCAACATGTCCGGTTGCTTTACTTGATCTGGTTTAGCAGCTTTATGTAGCGGTTATGCAACACTGATATGTGTGAAACTATTATAGTAACTTAAGAAGTGTGACCTGATAATCGTCACATTGAGAACTGAAACCAAGAATAAAACTATTTTTTTCCCCCCACACAATAGGATGAGGGTGGAGAGAGTGATAAAGAGGAAGATGGACTGTGGGAAGAGACGTTTAAATCTCACACAGATACCAAACCGAATGGTATGTTTCTACATTATATTTCCATGAAATCACTTGACAAGTGCAGATTTTAAATTGGTGTTCATGTGGTTTCTGAAAATGAAAAATTGAAAACGGTTGTGCTATAATATTTTTGTGAAAACTGGAATAGGACCCTTTGATCATTAAAAAGAACAATATTCATTTGTAATGTAAGTCTTTTCCAACATTATAAATGTCTTTGTCACATTTGATCAATGATGCATCCTTGCAGCATAAGAGTATTAATTTCTTAAAAAAAAACAAAACAACAGCAATCTTACTTTCCCCAAACATTCGAACAGTAGTGTATACAGTTAATGTAGTTAACATTTTAGAGTACACTGTAGCATATTGATGGCCTCAAGGCTATCTTCATTTTTATTACACTATCACACAATAATGAAAAGTTTATGTATATTTTTCAATATTTTCTTCAGGCCCCACATCGATAAGTTTAGACTTCTCCTTGCCTGGTGTTGAACATGTGTACGGTATTCCAGAGCATGCTGATGACCTAAAACTCAAAACTACTGAGTGAGTATACATATTACTACACAGAAATCTAAATACACCTCCTATGAAATCAGTAAGCAAGGTTTTTTGTTTGTTTTTGTTTTGTAGTGGTGGTGACCCATACAGGCTGTATAACCTAGATGTGTTTCAGTATGAGCTCTATAACCCTATGGCCTTATATGGATCCATACCTGTCATGCTAGCTCATAATACACAGAGGACCATGGGTATTTTCTGGCTTAATGCAGCTGAGACCTGGGTAGACATCAGTTCTAATACAGCGGGAAAGGTAAGAGGCCACTAGGCTTCTCTCTATTCTAATCTCTTTTGTATTTTACAACTATCTCATAACTTCATTGTTACTATTGTCTTTCTTTCAGACTGTCTTTGGTAAGATGCTAGACTTTGTTCAAGGCTCAAGTGAGAAGCCACAGACGGACGTCCGTTGGATCTCTGAGAGCGGTATCATCGATGTCTTCATCATGCTTGGGCCCAAACCATCAGATGTCTTCTCACAATACGCCTCTCTCACAGGTAAATGTCTCCTATGACCTCTGAACTACACTGAACCATATTCAGGCATGAGTCAGAAATATAATGGGGATTTTTTTCACTTTCTAGGCACGCAGTCTTTCCCTCCCCTCGCCAGTCTGGGCTATCATCAGTGCCGCTGGAATTATAACGACCAGGAAGATGTGAAGTCAGTGGACCAGGGCTTTGACCAACATGACATCCCTTATGATTTCATATGGCTTGATATTGAGCATGCAGATGGCAAGCGCTACTTCACCTGGGATCCCCACAAGTTCCCTCAGCCTAAAGAGATGCTTCAGGGCCTAATGGACAAGAGACGCAAGGTCAGCCACAGTTTTTGTAGAGCTACAGTATGGTATTAATATCTTCTAAACATTCCATAAGGATTCTGTTGTGATGATGATCTTGTTTTGAACAGATGGTATCTATAGTAGACCCCCACATCAGGGTTGATAGTGGCTACAAGATCCACAATGAGATTACTTCAAAAGACTTCTATGTTAAGAACAAAGATGGCAGGAATTATGAAGGCTGGTGCTGGCCAGGTGGGATGTTTGTTTTTAAATGTAGTTGTGTTGCTTGATATTTTTGACATTCTTTGAATGAAAAGTTTAAAAGAACAGCATTTATTTGAAATAGAATTCTTTTGTAACAATGTAAAAGTCTTTACTCTCACTTTTGATCAATTGATTGCATCCTTCAGTAAAAGGATTCATTTCTTTAAAAAAGAAAACCTACCCGAATCTTTTGAACCACAGATTAAATAATTTCACTTAATTAAAAAAAGTGGTGTTTGATGTTACATATATTGTAGTGTAAATGCATCTCTGGTCTTATCACAGGAAACTCGGGTTACCCAGATTTTACCAATCCAGAAATGCGGGCCTGGTGGGCCAGCATGTTCGCTTATGACCAGTATGAGGTAAGAAATGTCTCTTCTCAATCTTGTCAGATTGAGAGCCCTAAACCAGGAGAAGGATCTGAAACTGTTACATCATAATGCCCATGACCAAAAAGAGCGTTAACTTGACTGATTTCCTTCTTATTCTATTATTCTAGTAATTGCATATAAATGATGGAAGCAGATGTTGTAGCTGTAGCTCTTTTTTTTTTTTCTCCACTTCTAGCCCAGGCAGGATGTGGTGATGTTTTTATGTCTTGTGCTGTGTTTCCCTTCTACATATGACATATTTCAAAAGAGTGTAAAGTGCTTCCGCTCAAAAAAAAAAAAAAAAAAAAAGCATAATTTAAGTTTCTCATCTGTAAACCAGGCTGCAGAAGACTGTGAAGGACATTGTGTCAATCATTGGTTTCCATTCCACTGTGATATCTTGATGGTCCAATGTCCTGCTCCGAATTTAGCCAAACAAATCCTAAAACTTTACATGTTGCTTTTCAGGGTTCGATGGAGAATCTCTTTACTTGGAATGACATGAATGAGCCATCTGTGTTCAATGGGCCTGAGGTCACTATGCACAAAGATGCACTGCATGGAAAGTGGGAGCACAGAGACATCCACAATATCTATGGACTTTATGTGGTGAGGAAACCATGAATGGTAAAATGTGGAATATTTTATAACCATCTGAAGAGAGGGGACAAACATCAATAATATTGTTACTGTTATTTTATACTCTACCACCTGCATTAAATATTTTTTCAAATTAAATGTTGTTCTCTTTTATCTTTGTATTATGCAGCAAATGGCCACTGCCGAAGGTCAGACTCAGCGATCTGGTGGAGTCGAAAGGCCTTTTGTTCTGACCAGAGCCTTTTTTGCTGGTTCTCAGAGATATGGTGAATTTGTGGTTGTTTTTGCACACGGAAATAAAAGTTTGAGACTTTATTTTATTGTACATGTTGTGTGAAAGAAACATTTGGGTTTATATGTTTTCATCAGGTGCTGTTTGGACTGGTGATAATGCAGCTGAGTGGGACCATCTCAAGATTTCTATTCCCATGTGTCTCAGTCTTGGGCTTGTGGGTGTCTCGTTTTGTGGAGGTCAGTAATTATGTTTACTCAGTGGTAGTAACTAGACACAAACAAACTTTTATTTCTTTGCTGATTTTGAGGGGGAAATGTGTTTTAACACGGTAAAATAAGCATTGTGGTTTTAATTTGTAGCTGAAGGCACTATCAAACTAGGCAAAACATCTAATAACAATCACACAATGGATAGAGAATTGTATAATTTAAATGGTCTACTATATGAATATGACACACAATGCAGTGGACGTGTGCAACTTTACATGCCTGTATTTTGTATTCATGCTGCTAACCATTTCTCTTGTCTTGCATACAGCTGATGTTGGTGGCTTTTTTAAGAATCCCAGCGCTGAGCTTCTGGTTCGCTGGTATCAGACGGGTGCGTATCAGCCATTCTTCCGTGCTCATGCTCATCTAGACACCACGCGCAGGGAACCCTGGCTCTTTGGGCCGGAGAACACCGCGCTCATCCGGGAGGTGATTCGCCAGCGTTATGCTCTTCTGCCGTACTGGTACCAGCTGTTCTACCAAGCACATAAGACCGGAACGCCTGTCATGAGGTGAGCGAGGTCCCTGTGAATGCTTGCTTATGATATTGTTCTTCACACAGACTAGATTGTTCTTATAGTCAAGTGCTGCTACTTTTTACAAGAGTGCACTTTTTCTTTTCTGTCGTGTCTCAGGCCTCTTTGGGTCGATTATCCCAAGGACACCGCAACTTTCACCGTTGATGATGAATTCCTAATTGGTGAGACATTTCAAAAAATGTTTTCTAATATAAAGTGTAAAATCAGTCAGTCTGTAATTTATAATGGGTTCTGTTTTTTGTTGTTTAGGCAGTGATTTGTTGGTCCACCCAGTCACAGAGGAAGGGTCTCGTGGAGTCACAGCCTATCTGCCTGGAGCCGGAGAGGTGATACTGTTGATGAAATCAAAATCTCTCTCAGGAAATGCTAGCTAGAATGAGTATTTATCCCAGTAATATTTTCTACCACCAGCTTTGTTGTTCTTTGACAAACTAAAATGCTTTATTTTCGTCCATGTCAAAAATTTACTTTAATGTGAAAATGAATGCAAATGTATATGGCATGTTGAATATTATATTAGATTAACTGATGCTTCATACTGTTGTTGTTTTTCTTTTTGTTCTATTTCCAGGTTTGGTATGACGTCCACACCTTTCAAAAACACAATGGTGCACAGAATCTCTACATCCCAGTGACTCTAAGCTCTGTAAGAGTCTCTCCTTGTTCAAGAAAACAATTTTACATTTGAGTTTTTATTCATTTTAATAGTTTTTTTTAAGATCCCGGTGTTCCAGCGTGGTGGCTCTATCATCCCTCGGAAGGACCGAGTTCGAAGGTCTTCTGCCTGCATGGAAAATGACCCATACACCTTGTATGTGGCCCTTAGCCCTAAGGTAAAGAACAAGTTCTTTCAGTTAACTAATAAAACAAATAGTATAATTGAATAAAAAAATAATAATTCTCCTCTCTCCCTCTCACACTTATTAGAAATTTGCAGAAGGCGAGCTCTACATTGATGATGGCCATAGTTTTAATTATGATACAAAGAAAGAATTTATTCATCGGAGCCTCACTTTTGCCAAAAATGCTCTCACCTCCAGGTATTTATATTCATCTGTCCTTTACTTCATTCTCCAGACTTTTGATTCAATTCTGTATGAGTAGTTTTGACTCAAAAATACTTTTTCATCTCAGCAACCTGTGCCCAGACTGTAATTTCTTAACATCATCATGGATTGAAAAAGTTCTCATTTTGGGTGCCAGCAAACCCAGCAAGGTTCTTCTTAAAGTGGATGGTAAGATGTTGAATATTGTAATATCGGCAAAAGAATGTCTTGTATTACATCAGAAATGCCCTTAATGTGTCAGATTGTATGGCATGCTAATCTTCTTATGATCTGTCGAACAGGCAAAGAAACCCCTGTGGACTTTGAGTTTGACACTTCCATGTCAGTGCTAACCCTCCGGAAACCTGGGATGAATGCTGGGGCCGACTGGAGACTGCTGCTGCAGTAGATCACTGGATCTCTACAGCGGCCCGGGCCAGATGACACGAGACCTAAAAAAATCACTTAAAATTCATCAGTTGAAAAATTAACTCTTAATTCATAAACGCATCGAGCACTTACAAATTCAACAATTCAAAAGTGAACAAGTGGTGCAGTGGGTCAGAGAATATTTCTAAGTGCAAAAAAGAAATGTATCCAACTGGCAGGGTCAGTCAGTAAATGCTTTACATTTTTTAAATTTAATAATGTCATTCAAAAGTCAAACGCTCTGTTTTAAATTTTGTGTAGTGAAAAGTAGTATTAAAGTCAGATTAACTGAAACATGCAGTGGATTTAAATCATTTCAGGGCAGCAGATAAGAGTGTTAATTGTATTTAAACCTTATGAGAACAGTGAAAACCCAGTCATTACTGAAGTCGATTGGTATTTAGCAAATATATTTGCTCATTTTCAAAAATAAGACAACACAACAGGTTCACAAATCAATTATGTTTGTCTGAAATGTTAAAGCTCTAAAAATGGTTTACTATGAGCTTGTCAGGGGTGTTAAGAGTTCAGATTTTAGTTCTTCGCTGGAGACTACTAATAAGCTCTATTTGCTTATGTCCGAGTTAGTTAATTTGATGTGGGTTCTTGGGTTTGGATTGTTTTACAGGGGAATAACCCACTAAATCTGTGAGTTTATTTTGTCTTATTGCTTAAATTTTTGTTGTCTAGAGAACTTGAATATGCTGTTTTTGGGGTGGATAGGGGGATCTGTGTTTTGAGCCTGTAAAGCAGGATGAAACCATGAGGCACTTATAACTATTCTATTCTACTGTGACGGGGAAGATGATTTAAGTCAATTTTGTCATCCACTATAAAATTGTTGATATCTTGCGAAAATAATTGAAGTAAATGTCGCATGAAGGAGAGCTTTGTGTACATTCCTGTTTGACCATCTTACACTACTGCTCTGATTTCCAACTTTTTTCATTCCATTTTTGAGGGTGACCCTGAAAGCTTTGAAAATGTGAGGCGAAACATCATGTCTACAGTTCTGATTAATGAGTGTTCACATAAGATGGTAATAAAAATCACACTCCCAACTGCATTTGTTTGTTTTGCTCCATCTCTATATGGCAGCACATTCATGGAAAATATTAAAAGAACATTTTGATTTAAGTCATAACTACACAATTGTATGATAGTTGCTTATTCCATTTAAAGCTACCAGTTTGAGATTAAAGCGTATTCGGCAATAGTACTGAAGTATCTGCTGAAATGTTTTGCGTCGAAAGTTGCTCCAGACGTTTTTATTTAATACATATTTCAAATGTATCACTTCTACTCAGTTGTTACACTTTAATTTTCTCTTCGAGATTGTATTGATCATACAGCAGCGGTATGATGATACGTACCTTGCCATCGACAATCTACTGCGACAGTAAAATTAAATGGCAGGAGTCGCACTTTATATGCGTCATTTGTTGTGTGGTCAATAATGGCGGCGGAAGGCACAGAGGATCTGGGCAACAACGAGCAACTCACAAACCCTTCAGGTTTCCCTTTAAAAGTTACCTAATAAAATACCGCAGTTTTTAAGCATGTGTGAACAGAGTTGTCGTATTCATTTCTTAAACGCTTTATGCATCAGTTATTACACGAGCGCGTCTTCATAATATAGCTAGCGATCTAAATAACCATTGATTTATTGATTCAAACTTGAGGGTTTTTTTTTATCCCGTAAGAGTTGTTTGACACATTTATGTTAATATTAATACGAGAAATAAGTTGCAGACTACCCTTTATACATGGTTAATTAATGAATCACCTTTCGTCAACAAAATATGTAACACTTTGCGTCCAGTAAGGTTATAGAGAGACCAAAGCAAGAGTCAATTTAACTATTTAAAATTTTTACATTTTAGTAACTGTGATACAAGTTGACTAGAATAAACTATTCTTACCCTTAAATTCTGCATCATTACCTAATTCAATACAGTGACTTTAACTGTAGTCTGTTTAATCAATTCATGGCTTTCAGTGACAGAACTTTATGAGCCTGAGGTTGCAGACCTTCCCGGGACAGATGTTAAGGAATCAGCAGAGAGTGGTGCAGATGGAGGAGACACCGGCTTCACAGCGGAAGGAGAAGAGGAGGAAGAGGGAGACATGCCTGCAGACTTCCAGAGACTTTGGAAACTTACCAGTGACAATCCTCAAGATTTCAACAGCTGGACTGATCTCCTGCAGTATTGTGAACAAGAGGTGAATGTGTTGTAAACCGATTGCAGTGTTTCATCATTGGGGCGGCACCAAAACGTTAGTTGGTTTAAAATGTTTCATTATTTATTGCAGGGCCACATGAGAGCTTGCCGTCAAGCCCTCAATGCATTTCTGCTGAGGTATCCTCTGTGTTACGGTTACTGGAAAAAGTTTGCGGATCTTGAGAGACGGGCCGGTCACATCGATAAGGCCGAAGAGGTGAGAACATGCATAGATGGAGATTTCAGTCAAATACAAAAGAACAGGACCAATCCCAAAACTTTAAATACTTGGCATACTTTTGTATTCAGTTTTCTGTAATTTTGTCATATTTAAAGATGATTCATACATAATATGACAGCGAAGATGTAAAGCTGTATTTGGGTCCTTTGGCAGGTGTGTGAACGAGGTTTGAAGGCAATCCCTCTCAGTGTTGATCTCTGGATCCACTACATCAACCTTCTGCTGGGAACGCTCAACATGAACCTGCCTGAGTCAACACAGCGCATCCACAGGTGCCACTGACAAACTTACAGCCAGGATGCAATTTCTGCTTCCATTTTTGTTCTACGATATTGTTAGACCCAGTTTGTTAATAGTTTTCTTTCTCCTCCTGGAAATAACAGATTTTGTTAGGTCAGTCGGCACTGATGCCAAGTTAACTTTACAATGGAAGAGCAAGAGGCAGGAGAGACATGATGATAGTATTAAGGCAGAGTTTATTGAGGAACATTAGTTGCATCTTTGTCAACTTTCTATCTGACCAGAAACAAACTGAGCCTGAGATTGTCTTTTTACAACAAGCAAAAAGTAAATGCAAGCTTAATGCTATTTAGTATCTTAAAGGGATAGTTCACCCAAAAATGAAAATTGTGTCAATAATTACTCGCCCTCATGTGGTTCCAAACCCATAAGGCCTTTGTTCATCTTTGGAACACAATTTAAGATTTTTTTGATGAAATCCAAGAGCTTTCTGACCCTCTATAGAAAGCAAGGGTCCAACCATGATCAAGGTCCAGAAAGGTAGAATTATTGAATAAAGTTGTTGTTGTTGTTGTTGTTGTTTTTTTGCACATAAAAAATATTCTCCTAGCTTGATCAAATTACAGTTGAACCACTGATGTCACATGGACTATTTTAACAATGTTCTTACTACCTTTCTGGACCTTGATCGTAGGAGGACCCTTGCTGTCTATGGAGGGTCTGAGAGCTCCTGGATTTCATCAAAAAAATCTTAATTTGTGTACCAAAGATGAACAGAGGTCTTACTGACAGTGATTAATTACTGACAACGACAATGAGGTTTCACTTTTGGGTGAACTATCCTTTTAATACTTTTAACAATACAGTTATTCTCCTTAACAGTTAAGGTAATTTTAGCAAATATGCTAAAGTAAATTTAGCAAAAAAAGCAAATATGCACAATTAAGGCTGCAATACACTGCATGTTTTTTACTCCGATTAACAGACTGTTGCAACACATTAACTGACACTAGTTGTGACACTAGTTAAAGGTTTTTTTTTGTTTGTTTTTTGCATCAGGCCATGAATTCATTCTGTCAGAGGATATCAAACATGATTGATATTTTTAATCAATTTTACAGCACACTTTGTTTTCATTCGTCATCCATCTCCTGGCAATGAGGTACATGTATCTGCATTAGTTTATTGTGTTCAAAACAAGCTGAAAGTGTGGTAGTCTGTTATCCTCAGTCATTTAGTGTAGGATGTCCAGTTTTTCTCTTAAAATCATTTACAAGTTGGCAAGTGTTTTAAAATAACTTATTTATCCCTGTCCTGATGTATATCCAAGTGAAATGGCTTATCAAATGAGAAAAAAGGGTACTTTTGTCTATCTGGAATTGATTGGACAGTTATTGTTTGCTAATTGCTGTGCTTTCATGTGACTGACAGGTAACATTCCCTAAAAAATAAGAGTGTTTAATTCTGATTTCATGGTTACTTTAAACATGATTTCTAAAGTAACATTTCAAGAAACAATCTAACATGAAAAGTCCTGTCCTTGTCCCTGTCAGTGTGTTTGAGGAGGCAGTTGCAGCCGCTGGCTGGGACTTCCATTCAGACAGGCTGTGGGATCTGTACGCCGAGTGGGAGAAGGAGCAGGGCAACCTGAATTTCATGACTGGCGTCTACGACCGAGTACTGAGGGTCCCCACACAGCTCTACAACACACATTATGAAAAGTACGCTATACTCATAGATCATATGTTATATGTGTTAACATCATTTTTTTCCTCGCACAACTCCTCAGATTTGAGGCACATAAGCCACATACCAAACACACACGCATGGATTTGTGAGAATTTGTTACCATTTCTTCTCACGCTCATATTCTGTGATCTCTTTCCCCCTTTATATTTAGATGCAGCTGAATGCATCAACAAAAGCCTAATTGGTAAACTGTCAAACACTTGCAGTTAAACACATCAAATCCAGATCACCAAAATATCACAAAAATTCTTTTGCTTTCAGAGTCCATAAAAATCATGATGACCCTTAAACTGAACAAGGCTGATGTTCTCTGAATTTTTGTCTCCTCTGTCAGACTGAAAGCTCATCTAACCTCCCACCCGCCTCGGGACGTCCTGTCCCCTGAGGAGTACAGTAAGGTGAGGAATGAGTACAAACAGAGCCACATTCAAGCCAAGAAAGAGAGATCTGACACCAGCGCTGAAGAAGAAGAAGAGAGACCGCCCGGGGAGGAAGAGCCTGCTGATAATGGCAAGGACTCGGTAACTCGCTTTTTCATCTGTAATAGAAGGTCTTCTTCAATTGATGTGACGCTCTAGAGATTATCGTTTTAATCTTTAACATGTTTTTATGCAGGAAGAAGCAGTGCAGAAGATGCGGGAGCTCCTGATGGTCAGTCTAGAGGAATTGTACCAACAAAATGAAGCAGAAGTCAGGAAGAGATGGAACTTTGAAGATGCTGTAAGTTTCCCAGAAAGATGCTTTATTGAGGTTGAGGATACACGGATGTTATCTAAAAAAATAAAAAACGAACCCACCAGATTTAGCTGATGATGTCGTATATTCTTGGGAAAGAAATGAATACTGTATGTGTTAAATTGACCAAAAAGGACAGTAAATGCATTTACATTGTTACAGAAATTATAATTGTAATATTTGTAATCGAACAAAGAGTCTTTCAAAAATATCTAAAAATCTTGCTCACCCAAAGTTGAACTGTTTATGAGTTGTGTATGAAGTGTTTCTGTCAATTTACCCTCCTGTTGCTTGATTCATTTGCTGTTTTTCCCAGATTAAAAGGCCTTATTTCCATGTGAAGCCTCTGGATAGAGCCCAGCTGAAAGCCTGGCAGAGCTATCTGGACTGGGAGATTGCAGAAGCTGAAACCGCAGCAGTGGATGCTGAAGGGGCGGCTGTGGAAGGCAATGAAGGCTCAAAACAAAAGTGTATAACTGGGCACAATAGAGTGCTAATTCTGTTTGAACGCTGTCTCATTGCTTGTGCACTCTATGAGGAATTCTGGAATAAAGTACGTATAGAAGGGAGATCCAAACCACCAGTTATTAAAGATCACGATGGTCTGTTTTTATAATATTGTTGATGTTTTTGTTGCATTTTGTAAGCTATTTTTGTGTTTCAGTATGTGCATTACCTGGCACCACACGGGCTGGAGGAGGTGCGTAATGTGTACCGCAGAGCTTGTGAAATCCATCTTCCGTACAAACACAGCATCCACCTTCAGTGGGCCTCGTTTGAGGAAAAACACGGTGGGACGATAAGTTTAGCATAGAAATCTAAAACATACTTCATAGAAATGTGGATTTGTTTTAGCTAATGCAGAATGTGAACATTACGTTCTCCCATAGGTAATATCACTGAAGCACAGCGTATTCTAGAATCACTTGAGATGACAGTGCCCGGTTTGGCTGCGGTGCGTCTGAGAAGAGTGGGTCTGGAGCGGAGAGCAGGACGTTTGGATGTGGCGGAGGCACTGCTGAAAGAGACGGTGGAGAAGAGTAAAGACAACCCCCAACTCCATGCCTTCTACTCCATCAAACTGGCTCGCTTTCTTCACAAGCTGTGCAAGAGCCCTACCAGGGCCCGCACTGTTCTACAGGAAGCCATAGAGCTGAGCCCAGTAAAACACCAGCGTTTAACATTTTATACACACTACCAATCCAAAGTTTGGGATCAGTAAGGTAAAAAAAAAAAAAACGAATAGGTTATTTAACAAATATGCATTAAATTGAGCAAAAGTTACCATAAAGACAGTTATGTTACAAAATATTTCTATTTCAAATTAGTAGTTCTATTGGACTTTCTATTCATTAAAGAATCAGTTTCCACAAAAATATAAAGCAGCAAAACCAGTGTTCCCTCTAATTATTTTTCTTGCTAAGCAAAACTTCTCTCTATTGAGCAGACATTTTGATAAAAATTATTTTTGCAAAAACATTCTTCATACCAGACCTGTACAGCACACACCCCAAAAAGTGTGTGACGTTTAACTTTAATTTGCCATTTATATTTAATTTGACCCTTGATGCAACTAAATAATGCACATTTTAGGTTACTTGAGAAAACAGTTTTTACAGTGCTGTTACTTACAAGGAAATTGTATTAAAAATCATTCAGAACAATCATGCAGAACAGTTCAACTCTTTATAATAATATAATATAATTTAATATAGCCAATATGAAAAAATAAATTCCCTTTTTGAGGTCAGTTAAATTAAAATTAAATTAAATGTATGCATTTAGCAGACGCTTTTATCCAAAGCGACTTACAGTGCATTCAGGCTATCAATTTTTACATATCATGTGTTCCCGGGGAATCGAACCCCCAACCTTGCGCTTGATAACGCAGTGCTCTACCAGTTGTAGGCTTATATAATATTAATTATAATATTAATTAATTATAATAAATAATTTCAAACAACGTGAACGTGAATTCTTCCCCATGTAGTAGAGTTTGCACACTTCTACATCACATTTTTGCCTTTGTCCTGTGCGTGGCATATTATTTCTTCTGCACAGGCACAAAGTAAGAAGTGTGCAGCTTAGAGAAAACATTCAACTTAACTGTTTTCACCTCTAATAATAAAGAGAAGAAATCATTTCTGAAGGATAATATGACACTGAAGACTGGAGTAATGGTTGCTAAAAATACAGCTTCGCCATCACAGAAATTAAAAAATATACAAATAAGTTATTTGATTTTCTACTAACATTTCGCCGCATTGGAATTAGAAGGTTCTGTCTGCATTCTTAAGCAGTTTTGCAATATTGAGTTCCATAGACTTCTGATAGAACCTTTTTTGTTTTCTAAAAAAGCTTATAAAAAAAACTCACATAATGTAAATAAGTTGTCACAGAATAAGAATATGTGAATAAATAGAACCTTATAATTCCAAGGCGACAATTTTACAATATTATTGTTTCAACCGTATTTTTGATCAAATAAATGCAGTCTTGGTGTGCATAAGAAACTTATTTCAAAAAAATCATAACGACCCCAAACTTTTGAGTGGTATTACAGAAAATTGTTGCAATATGATGCACCACAAAACAATATTTGATGGCTCTTGATTTTGGATCCTCAGGATAACGGTAGACTGTATCACAATCTTCTGGAGCTGGAGATGTCCGGTGACCCGAGGGCTAATGGAGGCGGGATTCTGCAGTGTGTGGCCAAAGCCCTTGCTGCTCCTCTCTCCCCAAAGACCAAAATAATTTTCTCCCAACGTGGCCTGCAGTTTGCTGAGGACTTTGGGACCACAATACAGAGGTCAGAATTAATTCTAACCATTCTGGGGTGGCTTCAGCACAAGTGATAAAACATATATTATGTTACATTACAAATATATTATTATTACACAAGTTTTCTTAAATGTTCCACAATGTTATCAGTGTGTTGAGCATGTATGAGGAGCACCAGAAACTGCTGAAGGAACATGATGGAAAGAGACAAGCAGAAAATGGGTGAGCTCAAAAAAACAGAGATCTCCTTTTGATATTTAGTTTTGTGAAAGCCTTTTAAATGTGCGTTTGTTTTTCCTAAAGCAGTAACGATGATACAGAAAAGATGAGAAAAATAGATGATGCATCTGCCTTGACAGTGCCACAGACGGCTCCACCCACAATGCCTCATGTTCCAATAACAACACCACCTCCCTCTATGATGGGCGGAGACATGAGTGGATCATATGGGAGTTATGGCAGCTGGTACCAGGTAATGGATTGAATAACACATTTACGTTGTACTGCATTTACCCAGCAGGAGGCAGTTAAAGCTTAAACGCAATGCATCTTGATTTAAAATGTGTATTGTATACAAATATTGTCCCTGTGTCTCAGCAGCAACAGTATGGAGGGTATGGCAGCTACCAGAACCCGTGGAGCCAGTACAATCAATACTACCCTCCCAGCTAAGTCCCTTCAACAACGGAGGTCATCCACTCACACGTCTTCAGTCCTCCAAAAGCCGCAGCAGTGCGTAACTTGAGCCAGTGTCAGAAGTGAGAGATAATATGTACAAACCTATTAGGATGTTACCCTCTCTTTCCCTGAGTTTTTTTGTACTAAGTGCCACCTTGCATCCTAAAATGCATTTGTAGATATATATATATATATATACACCTGTTCATGCTTTTTAAGTAATTTATCTGTGAATTAAGTCAATTTATTGACTCCCTGAAATGTATTGTGAACATTTTTCTGTTGACCATTTTGTACGAAGCTATTTTTAAATGTTTAAAATTCAGTTTATTGTGCAGTCACCATCTTATAATTTGAATAAAATACACACAAGACATTTTTTAAAATTCAGATATGTTGTAAAGTTTTTACTTCATTGACTTTCATCATCATATTTTATTAATGCTTTACATTCCAAGTTTCTCAGCAAGCGGCCCTATTTTTTTTATTAACCTACTATTAATATGTCATTAATATTAAATGTATTATTAATGTATATAAACAATCTGTGTGCATTTATCTGAAGGTTAGGAACCACTGCATCACATAGTAAAGGTAATTTGATATGATTGTGCAATTCTGATACAAGCTACTATAATCACTGATATGTTAAAGGTATTTAAACCCTTTTTTCCAAACACTATTCTTGATATTGAATATATTAAGAGCCAATAGTCACTGTATATCCAATGATCAGAAGCTTCTGCTTGTTTACCGATTTTGCTTTTACTTCCAACGCCAATATAAAATTGAATCATAAGATGAGACTAAGATGAATAAGATTTTATTGGTGAAAATGTATTTTTTCCATGTGGCAAAACAGAAAGCTAACAGCAGTTTCTCAGTGTTCATCATTGTGAAAACTCACTTGACCCTTTATTAAGCAGTATCAATAGGTTTACGTTTAATGGAATTATTGATCAATTCATTGCATGTTTGGCGCTTTAAGTGGAATCATTGCAGTAGCAGTCCACTGATTCACAGTCTCCGTTGAGAATCCGTTTGATTGACTGACTGACGTCTGGAAGAACAGCTTGTTTCTAGAATTATTTTGCTTCATTTCTTGGTAACCACAAGGACGGCAGAAGGCACCAAACCTGTCAAGTAAAACAAAAGATCCATAAATGGCAGATGTTAAGCACAAATTCTGAAGATAAAATGAATTCCTCAGAGACAAAGAACTGTGATCATTTTAGTTCGATATCACCAGTCAACAGCAACCTTCTGTAAATTCTTACCCAGCTCACAAAGGGGTTTTTCCATGTCTAGATCTGTGTAAACACGTCTGGGATACGGGGTGATGAGGTTGAAATCCTGTCCGGGTTCCCCGTTCATCTGAATATAGACTCTAACAGCAGCCAGAGGTTCATGAGCCTTGAAGACAGTGCTCAAGGTGGATCCATCTAGAAGACGCACCTTAGGACCAGAGGAGGGTAAGAGAGGAGTTTGACTTATGTATATATATTAAGGTATCTTAAAAATCCCATTTTAAATGGATCCTATTTAATTCAACATCATCCTGGACCCTCAGGTCTACTTGGACACAGACTAATGCGTTATTAGTGAAAGGTGGCTTCATTTTGTGCCAGTACCTGTATCCGACAGTCATCATAGTCTTTCTTAGCAGGAGGAGGCCCTTGGTCCTCAGGTGGAGACTGCAGAGGGGCTTCAGAGGGGGGAGATGACAAACCCGTGCTTGATGAGCCGCCTCCAAACTGCAGAGGTTTATTTATTTGTTATTTATTTACTTGATATACTAGTAGGAGGCCCACAAGATAAGAGTAGTAAATGTGAAGTGGGGAAAGTAAAAGCATTAATTAATACCTTCCGTGCCCTATCCTCTCGGTCTCGTGCAATCTTTTCTTTAACTCGCTGCCTGAGAAAGAATCACAGGTTATAACCAATGGTTCTCAACTTGGGCCCCCAAGATGACTTAAAATTAGCATTTAAATAAGAAAAAAAAGTCAATTTAAGGTTAATGTTTTTCTATGAAGAACCAATTATTTCCAAAAATCTTAACTTTTTAATTTTAAATGTATAATTTCAAGACTAGTAATGAATAGTAATGTAAATGAATAAAAACTCCATTGGGATTTTATATCGAATATACATTTTTATAGTTATGCCAAGCTGTAAATTACTTTATCAGGTAGAGAAGGGAAGAACTTTCTCTGCATTCCTCCTCTTCTCTATCTAGTTGCCTTATAAACCTGATATTACAACAACCATTGTTGGTTCTTTGACAAATTGCATGATTTCTCTTTTTTAGTTGCTTTGTGTAAAAGCATTGGCTAAATGATAAGAATAAGAACCACTGAATTCAAGTGAAATCTTTACTGCCCGATCAAAGTTAAACAGGCATTGCACCCTGTTCTTCTTACTTGGCAAGCTTGTCCTCCATCTTTTCTCTCCTGCGCAGCTCCGCTAGCTTTTTCATCTCATCATCTTGAAGCTTCTGTTTAACCTGCAGCAGCTCTTGGCCCTGTTTCCTTCTCTGCTTTTCTCTTTCTATTTCCTCCTTTCGCTCTCTCTCTCTCCTCTCCTCCTGCCTGGCCTTCATCAACTCCTCCAGTCTGTTGGGGAAAAGCAATACCTTTGATCAGCTTTTAAATGTGTGCTTTTTACGGTAATACATTTTAAGGTCAACTGCACAAAGCACAAACCGTTTTACTTGTTCCATCCTTTCTTCTTCTGTCATAGGCGATTTGGCATCTCCCATTTGCTCAGCACCTTCAGTGGCTGTTTTTAGTTTTGGTTACAGACACAAATGAAAGAGAAAGTAACATTTTGTGAAATGATGTCAATAATGTTTCCATGAAATGGAAAGTGAGGAGCATCAGGAGAACATACATTCGGAGATGTCTCCAGGAGACTGGCCCTGTACTTCTGTGGTGCCGAGAGTATTTCCAGCAGGTGGAACATAAGGCTCATTTATATCTGGATCGTTCTCATGCTCCATTAACCTGTACGGTTAGAGAAATTGTAGATGCAACTTCAAACATGTTTAACTGATACTGTATTTAATTGACACAATTATTGCTCTTTTTCATACAATAAAAATGCATAATGATCACTGGCTATGCAATTTCTTAAAAAATAAACAGCATTAAAAAGATATGATGACTCGCCAGTCCATTGCTCTCTCAATGCCCTGGTTTCCGGTATGTGCTACTGCCTTCTCCCTACAAAACAATCACTGGGTGAGAGAAAGTACTGGATCAGTGTGTAAACATCAGTGTCTCTGTAGAAAAAGCATCACTTACGCTCTGTTTCTGTCGAAGCCCATTTCCAGCAGACTGTCTAACGTAGTGCTCTCAGCCATTGTGCTGAAAATGAGTTTATTAAACCATTATAACAACACCTTACAAATAAACAGAAAATAAATATAAAACAGAAAACTAAAAGAGTTTGAGACATTTTCAGAAAAGCTTTTTACAAATCATTTAATTACACAAAAAAACATACAGTTCGGTAGACACTAAAATCAATGCAGCTCGAAACAGAAAGATTATTGATTTCATCACTACATATTCAAATCTGAATGATAAAATCATTTAAATACGTGTGGCAGCATGCTATATTCACACTGATAGATACATTATCAAATTCAGTTAGCTGGCAGGCTAACACTGAACAGCCTCCAGCAACAGCTAATTATTATTTTGCATAACTAGTATCTTCTAGAGAATTTTCTTTATAAAGTAATAGCGCTTTCGTATATCAGGAACGATATTTTTACTTATTTCATCGTTAATTAGCCCAGCCCGTCGTTCTACTGCTACTTACATTTGTTGTCAGCACTGGGTTGCGTCCACACACATCTATCTACGGAAAGCCGAAACGACCAAATCGCGTTCTCTGCTGCTGAGCGACTAGAGCTGGTCGGCGTGATCTACTGCTACTACATGATCAGCTAACATAGCAGGGTGAAAACTCATCCAAACTGTAACGTAGTTATATTATATATTACCGTATAATAAGGGTAAATTAATAACTGGGACACTTTCTACAATTAAGATGGTTGGGGAAAAAATTCCCAATCAACCTGAATCCACTATATTTGACTACAAAGAAAATACTTATAGTATATTTGCAGATAACCATATCTTTTGAAATGGAATGTCATTAAATTGCACAGCTTTAAGCAACAGTCAGGTTCCATGTTAAGGACAATGCATATGACAAATAAAACCATCAGAAGTGTCCAGCAAACGGTGTAGTGTGGGAAGGGCTTCATAGCTTGTTACTTATTGGATGAATGTATAATAATTAATCGGGCAACACTCTTACTCTGGGGCATTCTTCTTCTGAATGGCAAGAGATCATGATACTCTTTACTCTCTTTTCTCTTTCACCCTTTTCCCCGTCATGTGTGTGCTTTAATAGGTCATCATGCTGTTTCAACTGCATTTTGATTCACGGGTGAGTTATTTTGAACAATTATCATTAGTACTTTATTTAGTATTTATGCAACTTTGTTAAGTTTGCATAGAATGAACTTTGTGCAGTTTAGTTTCTGAGAACAATGTAAGCAAATGACTCTGGGTGAACATTTCTAAATACTTCAGAATAGTAGTAAGCTAGTGTTTATTGCATTAAACAAGGTAAGAATGCACACAGGGAAGATTTGATTTGATTGCTGAATTTGTATTCGACTTTATTACTCACTATAGTCAAGGTGTAACAGGGGTAAAGTTCAATATGTAAGAGTCATTGACTTCTTATAGGAAAGAGGTTAGCAAATGAAGGGGTAAATTTACAGATGAATTAAATAACAATACTAACATCATTCAAAACCTGCATATTTTCTCCTTTAAATCATAGGCCTATTTGTAGACAAGCAGGGTGTTTTATTGGAAAGGTTTTTTTTTTTTTTGTCTTTCTTCTAACCACGGATCTCTTATCTTTAACAGAATAAAGTGTGTTGGACATTGGACAAGCATAGGAAGTGTTGAGAGCTGCTCTTGGTGCTCACTGGGTGTAACAGCCACTCCATGTGGAAATGTATTGCAGTGCCAGTGGAGGAGCTGTTACCTGCAGAGAGTCACACGTGACGGACGCGCGGTGCCTTATCCTGCACGTAGAACTGTATATTATAATGTATAATGCATCTGTATACATTTAGAAATATGTAACTTTTACGTCATCATCACTGGTCATAGTAAAACATGCTTTAAAAAAAAAAAAAGAATTGTGCATTTAGAAATAATTAAATATATGTGTTATTTACTCATAAATAAATAAATAAGTTTTAGTGTGAGCGCTGTCGCGGCAAATCGTTCCTTTAGTTAAAAAGACACGACTCCATTGACATCCGTTCTTGTTCAACTCAGTAGATGTCTGTTCACCATGTAGTTACCACTGGTGCCCACAAGGGCACACTGTTGTCCAATCAGTGTCCTGTGTCAATTCATATTAAATTCATAGACTGTATAAAAACGCATTTACACTAAAAGCTACACATTTAGCTTTTAATTTCTTTTCCATAATAACGTTTCATATATATATATATATATTTAAGATTTTGTTTTCATTTAATATTAAAATATGTTAATGCCTTAATGGGGCTTAAATAATGTCTCAGTGGTGTAAATGCTGAAATGGAAAATGCACATTTTATTTAAGTCAAATGGTGTAACATTGACCCTAAACCTTGATATTCTCGACGTCTTCTTGACATTCCTGAAAGTTAATATTTTTTACCTTGAAAATATATAATTTCAGGGAAAAATAATCAAGTTGTTACGTTTTATTTAAAATCTGCTTTTGTCATGTTTTAGAACAGTATTGAAAAAATTACTGATCAATAGAAAACATGCGTATTAACTACCTTCAAAAATAAAATCATCATTCCGAAGAGCCAACTATATTTTGGTGTTTAATGTGGTCCTGTGTATATTACATATCTGGCGCTTTCAATTCAAACGTGTTTTTATTATGCATGCTCCATTGCTAACTCCCTCACATAAGTACTTTTGGGAACCCAACATTAATCATCACTTTGTGTTTGCGAAACCGAGGCTTTTATTATGAAGTATTTAAGATTCCGCAATGCAAATCGCAGTCGGTTTAGATTACAAGTAGAAAGTTCAGTTCATAACAATCTCTGATATCGCCGATGCATAGAGCATCACAGTCCCGCCCACAGCACCGGAAGTAAAAATTCAATGCAATTTGTGCATTGACAGTTGTGGTATAAGCCAGTTCAGGGGTTTGATGAGGTCGTCTACGTAGAGCTGACTCTACAGGGGTGGGACCTATGGGTGGGACAGCCAAACTTTCGACAGGACGTTGCCTGGGTTTGTGGCCATCATTTGAAAGCAGAAGTCTTTTCCTCTCGCATTAGAATCGTCGTAAACGACCATCATGTTCAGCTGGTCTAAACGAGAAGGAAAGAAAGAACCAGAACTTTTCCAAAACGTGTCGGAGGGACTGAAGCGCCTCTACCGCACCAAACTCTTCCCTTTGGAGGACACCTATCACTTCCACGACTTCCATTCGCCGGCTTTAGAAGATGCTGACTTTGACAACAAGCCAATGGTGCTGCTGGTGGGACAGTACTCGACCGGGAAGACCACCTTCATTAGGCATCTGATGGAGCAGGATTTCCCCGGGATGAGGATAGGCCCCGAGCCGACGACGGACTCCTTCATCGCGGTTATGCACGGCGAGCAGGAGGGCGTGATACCTGGCAATGCGCTGGTCGTGGACCCGAAAAAGCCTTTCCGAAAACTCAACGCCTTTGGAAACGCTTTCCTCAATAGGTAATACACCCATTTATCATGTAACATAAAGGATCCACTGATAAAAGGCCAAATTATGACTGCATGTGGAGTTTCAGGTGTGGGTTAAACCGGTTAAACTGAGGCTTGTCTTATGTTTGTGAATCAGGAAATAGCGCTCAAGTGCTGTCTCTGGCTCGAGCATCTCAGCTGTTTTGAGCTGGCTAACGTTTGACACATGAACCAATTATAAATTGAGATGATCTAGTTTAAAACACGTTCTCGTAATGTTTGTATTTCTTGATTTTCTACAAATAAATTGACTCAAAACAATCAAATAGTGTAACCATTAAGTAAAAAGCTGTATATATAGCAACAGATTGTTGTTGTTGTTTTTGTAAACATAATCTTGGTGAATAAATTAACAATAATAATCTAGAATATTCAATAGCATAATTGGTTTACTGTTTTTTTTAAGAAAAAAATAGTCATATATATAGGCTAACAATGTTCATCATAGCTCTAAATCCTTTCGAAAATAATTGCATTTTAATGTATTTTAGTAACTTAGACAAAAGGAGCTTTACAGTATACATTTTTTTTAATTATGATAATAATTCAGTCATTATTCACTTTCTAGAAAGTTGTGTGTCATAGTTTCCGTGTGTGTTGGATTGAGTCATGTTCTTCAGCTGGAGTTTGTCTTGAGCTGTTAGTCTCAAGTAATGTAATGTACCTACTTTCACACCGTTTACAGTAGATGGGGCAACACCTAACCAGACATTTAGCTCACGTGCAGTACATGTGTGATGTTATGTGATGCCAGTCTGAACAACTTCCACAGTCCCTGTACAATAACTGGAGCAGATTTCTGGGTGTTGAGTCTCTACTCAAGATGTTGAGTCTCTACTCAAGAGGATTGAAGCAAACTGGGATTACCAGCGCTCTGCCAAATGCTTGTTTAAAAAGTTCAAGGCTGATGCAGCAGAATTAAATATTTGGTCCCGCACGGAGAACCATAAAACCCACGTAATAATAATGCTGTTTCATTCTGAATTTATTTCCCTTTTTTCCACTCTTAGTGCTGGACACGTGATTATTTGTGGTCATTGTGAAATTATGGATTATAAAAGCTGTTTAAACTGGTTCCATTTTCAGACGTCTGAATATTTCAAAATGTGAAACTCGCCTACATCTTCAAATTTGAGAAATCCCTCTGTTTTGCATAAAAGGGAATTTGTCTGAATAGTGCTGACTGTTCAGCACGTTTTGTATTTGTGAAAGCAATACTTAGTTCATTTTTAGTAGCTAAGTATTCAGTACTTTATGAAACCTTATGCTGCAGTGACATTGCGTCCTCCAGGATCTCTTCTGGCCTGGTGGAAAAGGGGGGGGGTGAGCGGCTTTAGTGTCGGATGTTCTGTTCTCATCCGAATTTCCTAAATTTCCAAATCATCGAAATTTCTTAAAGGTTGTTATTAGATGACACAGAAGAGCATTGAAATGTTATCAGTCATTTGTAGCTTAACATCAAAGTTTTGCCCCTAAACAAGCTTTAAAAATGACAAAACCATTGGAGAGAAATTGCTATTTGCATATTTTGAGTAAATAGGGTTTTTCTTCTTCTTCTTTATTTAGTCTGTGGGAAACATTAAAAATAGTCATTCAAAATAAAAATAAACATTTGTTAACATAATATTTGTGTGATTGTACTGTGTTTATTTATTATGTGTATATATATATATATATATATATATATATAATATACATATAAATACACACTCATACAGTATATATTTTGAAAAAATGTACATGTCTGTGTGTGTGTGTATATATTTTTATATTATTATATTTATATTAATATATAAACAAAACATGTTTTTCTTAAATATATACATGCCTGTGTTTATATTTATATATCCATAATAAATGTACACACTCATATATTATGTTAACAATGACTTTTATTTTGGATGCCATTAATGGTTTGACCGCACTACTTCACTCTAGTGGTTTCTGTGATTCATTAAGAAAGTTCTTGCTGTAAGCTTCAGTCTTGTGACAGAGATTTCACATGTCTATGAGCATATGATTGAAACATATATGTAGTTAAACAGGGAAGTACAATTTTCCTGTGGTTTTAATCAAATTTGGCAGTTGTTCTACAAACTTAATTTAAATGTTAATGTTAAATAAAATCTGTTTTGTCAAACATTTTTACTTTTGAGTATTATATTATATTAATATAGAATTTTTTTAGACAATGAGCAAAAGAGGGTGAAGAGAGTGTTGTAATATCTTGGCCTCAAATCTCACCAAACCTGTTACAGTCTCTTCTACATGCCATTCTCTCTTTCTCCATGCAGGTTCATGTGTGCTCAGTTAAACAACCCCGTCTTGGAGAGCATCAGTATCATCGATACTCCAGGCATCCTGTCAGGGGAAAAACAGAGGATCAGCAGAGGTCAGCAGCCTTGGGTGCTTTCTGCTCATCTTCTTTTTGTATTACTTTAAAATGGTAATTAAAATAATTAATTAGAATATGTAAAATATCTATCATTTATTTTCATTAATAATACATTGAAAACATGTATTTTTTCTGTTATATTTTTGTTTTCGGTTTATTTTGTTTTATACACCTTTGTATCTCTAATTTTGAGATTTAAATTTTTTTGATTGATCTTTTTTTTTTTTTCAAGGAATACTTTTCCTTTTATCAAATAATACATTTTAGTACTCTTTCTTCTTTGCCATTTCACTTTCCTTTCACAAATATAATTATATTAATTAATTATTAAATGCACTCTCTCCTTTATTTTGTGTCATTTCTGTAGAAAACTATTAGCCGATGCGTTTTAGCATAATAACACATAAGTTCGTTCCATGCAAATCTTTGGAGTCTGACTTTTTATTGTGAACTTGTGTAAATTTAAGTTTTTTTTCTTTGCTATGAAAAGCAAGTAAAACGAGCCTGACTACCTTTTCTGCTCACTCTTCTGTTTAAAATCTTAAGTGGATTTTCTGTAATACAGGAAATATTGAAATATATTTTTCTCCACTGATAGTCATTTATGCTGTACTTCATTAAATGCAGAAGAAACAAAACCAGGATGTCAGAGCTGCTCAGACAAGTTTGTTCACTGTGCATAAATCCCCAATCTAAGAGCAACCTCTGACCTAATTTTAATGTTGGTAGGGATAAAACCATTGTGCCAAAATAATCCTGACCACATTGTTCCCAGTTCCCCTTTTAATACCACTGAAAAGGTTTTGTGGGTGGGGATGCGTCATCATATGACTGGCAGAGTTTACTTGTGTTTGAGTTCTCCAATATTTCACACAGTCACTATCTGATAGTATGCTTGAACTCCATTCTCATTCATCTGTGAACAGGAAGAATCAGAAGGAAATGCTGAGTTGGCCTGTATGTCAGTTCAGTGAAGACTAAGACTGTAGATACAGATGGCAACATCACAAAGAGACAGCCGTTAAGAAACTGAAATCTGGCATTGTTACAGGATATGGCTCAAGAAGTCATGTGACCCTTTTTTCTCCCTTCTGGGGCCTGTTGAGCCAGTAACCAGATGCTGAGATCAAGGTGCCCTGCATACCATGGACACATAGCAGTCATGCTACAGACCCTGAGGCGTCCTCACCACCCGTCCCAGCAGAGACACAGCAGACTGTGCCACAGTTGTGTCTGTGTGGGATTAAGCATGAAAGCCCATTTGAGCGTTTCTCTCTGACTGCAGCTCAAACAGTCTTTGTGCTCCATGTGTAGCTGTGGGTAGTTATTGTGATGTCATTGGGTCTCTTGCGATTACTATTGCAACTGAAGTTTATCCATGTGGGAAGGTGTGTTTACGGCAAATTGCTGGAAATAGGGTCATGAGGTGGCTTCCAGTTTAAAATGTGGAACTAAAAGTTCCTGTGTGGTACAGGGTCTTGTGAGATTTTGCTCAGAAAGTGTTATCCCAGAAGCACCTCTCAATGACCTTTTTAGATTTTTTCTTTTTTTTCTTTTTGAACTTCATAAATGTTTTCTTGGGTCAGAATTATCATGTCTTTTCAGTAAGAGGGAGTGTTTAGATGTTCAATGCAGCATTCAAAAACTATTAATTTCGTAATAATTAAAAAAGGTATTTTTTGTACTATTTGAATTTATTTCAAATATTACAACTAAAATAAAATGTCCAATAATTTAAAATAAATAAATGTATAATGTAAATAAATGTACCTGATTGTGTTATAAATTTTGTACTGGATTATTATTATAATTTTTACATTTCTTTATAAGCCTCATATCCATACAATATTTTCTTTATTTATAGTTCTTACAGCTTTATAAGAGATTACACTTTACTGTTACCTTGTTTTTTTTTCCTGCATATAGTTTTCCCATAAATGTCTTCATGTAATTTTTCTTTTTAAATGCAGCTTTTAAAAACAACAGTTTATGTTACAATGATTGTGGGTTAAATTAGTATTTGTTTTTTGGTAAATATTTATTAATTCTAAGTGTTAGAATGAAATATAACCATTTAAAATAAATAAAATAAATTTATTTCATTTTCTTCATTTAAAATTGTACAATATTTTATATTAATCTCATTTTTGTACCATGTGTATTTATTTTATATTTCTGACAGTCTTATTTCTAATTTTGGTTAATAGTTCCTTTGATGCAAATCTTTGGAGTTTACTCTTCGCTTTAACCCTAAGTTGTTGTGTTTTTTTTATTTTCCCCTTCTGCTTGTAGTTTTCATAAATGCCCAAATACCACAATTTATATCATGATTTTGTTTCTAAAAAGTTTTTTTTCCCTATGGTTATTACCTAGCCAGTACCACTGCAGGTTCTCTACTGGAAATAAATAATGAACAATGATGATAGATGCCTTTCAATTCCTCAACACCGGGGATTTCACAGGCAGCAGATCTCTTTTCTTTGAATACATGGCTTTATAGTTGCTGTTTACAGTTTTCTGAATTCACTGAGATCAGATGACAGGTCTCTAATCAAATCCATTATCCCTGACCTCCTTTTCTAAAATAAAGCATGTTGCATGCAGCCCTGCTGTCTTCCTCTTTCCAGAGCTTTGATTTAGAGCCAAGTCTAATGCAAGTCTTTCTCACTTCTCTCAAATGCAGGCTATGACTTTGCAGCAGTTCTTGAGTGGTTTGCAGAACGAGTGGACCGAATCATCTTGCTCTTCGACGCCCACAAGCTGGACATTTCTGATGAGTTTTCAGAGGTGATCAAGGCCCTGAAAAACCATGAGGACAAGATGCGTGTGGTTCTGAACAAAGCTGACCAGATCAGCACCCAGCAGCTGATGAGGGTGTACGGTGCCCTCATGTGGTCACTGGGGAAGATCATCAACACCCCTGAAGTGGTCAGAGTGTATATCGGCTCATTTTGGGCTCAGCCACTTATGATCGCAGATAACAGGAAGCTGTTTGAGGCAGAGGAGCAGGACCTCTTCCGAGATATTCAAAGTCTTCCCCGGAATGCAGCTCTACGGAAACTCAACGATCTGATCAAAAGAGCACGTCTCGCTAAGGTGAAACTAAGATATTTTTGCACATTTTGCAGCATTAAAAAAAATGTATTTAGCAAGGATGCATTCAATTGATCAAAAATTATAGAAAATGCATTAATAATTATGTTTATAATTTATAAACCACCAAAAGAGAATGCTAGAATGATTTCTGAAGGATCATGTGAAATTATATTAAATGTAAAAATAAAAAATCATATATAAATAGGAAAATAGCTTATATTAAATAACTTGCACTTTAAAATATAAATCATATATAAATAGGAAACAGTTGTTTAATTTTTTCCCCCTCTTAATTATGAGGGTTGAAGTTCAATGTGTTGGTCCATGAAAAATGCTTTTATCTGGATATTTTTAATGAACTTTAAACTCCAATACGTGTGTACCAGATTTTGGTTTCACTTCTTATTTTCACTTTATGAAAATAATTTAATACTTGTGAGAAGTGTAGTTTTGACATGCTAAACTGCACAAATGCTATTTGTATTTAATCCAAGTCCATTTAATACTTTCCTTTTAGGTACAAGCTTACATTATCAGTTCTCTGAAGAAAGAGATGCCAAGTGTATTTGGCAAAGACTCAAAGAAAAAAGAGCTTATTAACAACTTGGGGGCTATATATGAAAAGATTCAGAAAGAGCACAACATCTCACCAGGAGACTTTCCTAATTTAAAGAAAATGCAGGTATGACGCTATGAATTTTTATCTAATGAGTTTTATAAAGATCTTTTGTTTAAAAAAATAAAAACACAACACAATATTTTTTCGCAGGAGTTGCTAGCTGTTCAGGACTTCACCAAATTTCCCGCCATTAAACCAAAATTGCTGGAAGCTGTGGAAGACATGCTAGGTAACGACATCGCTAAGCTCATGACGCTGGTCCGTAAGGAGGAGGCCGACATGCCCAGCCAGTCAGTGAAGGGTGGTGCGTTCGAGGGGACCATGAATGGGCCATTTGGTCACGGATATGGAGAAGGTGCAGGTGAAGGCATTGATGAGCTGGAATGGATCGTGGGCCGTGATAAGCCATCCTATGACGAAATATTCTACACGCTCTCACCAATTAATGGGAAGGTATCTGGTGCCACGGCTAAGAAAGAGCTGGTGAAGTCCAAGCTGCCAAACACAGTGCTTGGAAAGATTTGGACTCTGGCAGATGTTGACAAAGACGGCTATCTGGATGATGAAGAGTTTGCACTCGCGAATCACCTGATCAAGGTCAAGCTTGAGGGGCACGAGCTTCCGGCCAAACTGCCTGCTCATCTTGTGCCCCCTTCCAAACGGCAGGAGCAGAATTGAAGAGTTGGTTGGATCTCAGTGGCTTTCAGCTACATTCCAAAGTGATAGGACTGAGAAGACAAGAGAAGAACTTATGTGGCAGTGAGAGACTTTTTCTTTCTTTCTTAATTTTTTATATTAATTGTAAACCACTATGAGCACAGAAAGAACTGAAAATGATTCTATGGTACTGTTGAATGGGCATTTGATTGAGATTGTAAAGCAGCAGGCAAAAATTGAGTAGAATTAAAAAACAAATGTGAAAATATTCAATACGTGGTATGTAACTCCAAAATGTTGATTGCTGTTTTTCTTCTTTAACTTATTCTTTTCATCTGTTTTTGTAAACAGTTTTGTTTTGATTTAATATCTCTAAACTTTATCAACATGTATTCTGTTACTTTGTGGGTGTAGCTTTACATTCCTTTGGGATGTTGGGATCTGAAATGCTCACCTTCATGTTGCAATGACCAATAAAAGTTTTTTTGTAAGCTGGGCCTGTTTTCTTTATTCAGAAACATTTTACAAATTGCATTGTGTAGTGAAACAGACACCACCATTGACAGTTGTCTTTTTTCATGAGTGCTGACAGAAAACTGAACTATATATGTGAAAGCTATGTGGTAGTAAGGATATGACAGCATCATATTTATCTCTGCTTATCAATGTATGTTGAGGCATGTCGAGGTACTTTACTGTACAGATTCTTGTTTCCTTTGGCAGCTATTGGGAGTTTAGCACTGATTTTCTTCTTCTTATGCAGCTGGCTTAGAACACTTAAAATACCACCTATAGGTTCCACATTTGTTTGCATTCATGAAGATGTAAAATATTGGGGTCATTTTTTGAGGAAATTAATTATTTTATTGAACAAGGAAGCATCAAATTGAGCAAACGTGATATTTTCAATAAGAATACACTGGAGTAATGGCTGCGGAAATTCAGCTTTGCCGTCATTGGAATAAAATTAAATTTAACAAACATTTGAACGGTACTAAACAACTTAATGCATATCCTACTTTGTTCTGGTGTTATGTGCATTTCATTATCATCTTAAACTATCAGCATACATTATGTCTGATAGAAACCTCAGTTTACCTCCGTTTGAACTTTCTCATTGCCACTTCTCAGTTAATGCATTCTGCTTTCACAACACACTTTGCAGGAAGGTGCTAAAGTTCCCAGTAATGTCCTAAGTAACCGTAAGAATGCAGATGTGAAGGGTTTAAAATTACCACCATCAACCCACCCTATATTTGTGCCTAATCTTAAATTAAAACAGCCTTGCTAGATGCGGATGAAGTATGAAGGTCTAGTTGCATTGTGAGGGACACTAACATGCAATTCACAGCCTTTAAATGGTTTGTATCCATATAATTTGTTAGACCTGACCCATTTAGCACCTCCTGCTTACTGACACAGTAAGCTAAACCCTTTTATTAGAGATGCTGGTTAATTAGATGCTGGTTAATAACAGCCATGTGTAAAAGGGTGATGCATCTTTAGAAGAGGTGTGAGACTAAAAAGCAATGACTCAGATTTCTAGCAGAGAATTGCTTCACTGCTCTGTACATGTTTATGAGTATGTAAACCATCACTTACTGGCCATATTGTTTATTTTAAGCTGCTCATTAGAAATAACCAAATGAATAATTAAGCAAATTACGTCCCTACTCCATGGTGTACGTGAACTGAATGAACCACATTAACAGAATAGATGGAATCAAATAAAACCAGACATTCAGTTAAAAGATCTAAACTGATTTATTGAAGATTGTCCAACCGCAATTGAAGCTGAGTACATAATGACCGTGTTGTTTGCACACATTTTCATTCCAGTAGGTGCTTAAATAGATTTTATTTGTCCGTTTCCCTCTGTGTTTGTTTCAGAAACACAGATGCACAGTCACAGAAAGAACAAGGAAAGGAAACCAGCATCGAACAGACCCTGTCTCATTGTGACAGGACATCCCAGGACAGGACGTCCTTTTTTGTGTTGGAGCCTCATGACGGAGCAGCTTGAGAGAAGGGACATCATTTTTCTGTTCTTCATATTAGACGGCTCAGTTGTAACCTCTTTCAAATCTACTGATTATGCTTCAACATTTGCCTCAAAGAAATCTAAACTATTAAAAAAAAAGGTCACAAGAGTCCTCTCGTCCTCTGGTCTGTGTGGTTTTAGGTGTGATGCACAGTGAGAGTCTTCATTTAGCAGCAATACATGATCTCAGAGAGGCATCAGTCTGGAGGTATGTGAGGGGATCTGTGTGTCATGCTCATTTCTGAGGGTCTCTTCATCCAAACATGTCCTGGGATGCATAGGTTATGTAGAGAAAGCCATCGGGGTCTCTGAACTGCGAGTAAACTTCTCCCATGCTGGCTGACAAACAGGACGTGTTCTTTCCTGAGATCAGTAGGTACAGCGCTTGAGATGCCTCTAGTGCTATCTTACTTCTGAAAGAGAAAGAGTGGGACAGGAAATTACTAGAAATAATAGCTTGAAAGATTCAGAAACTTCAGGCAGTGCCTCATACAGCGATCCAGCGATTGAACGTGGCACAGCAGCACTGGCCTGATTCACTGTTCGTACAACACACATTCACACTGACTCAAGAAACCAAGCCATGACTCATTTTCTTTTGAGCTGCAAAATCTGACACATGCATCTAATACTGCATCATATATAACAGAGAGAGAGAGAGAGAGAGAGAGAGGGAGAGAGAGTATACACACCTGAGCAGACTGAGGAACTGCCCTAATGTCAGTTCATGTGGGACAAGAAATTTGGTTTTGTCCAGCAGAGGAAGCTTTTTCTCGCGAAGGTATCGCTCCACAATTACCTAAAATACAAAACAAAATTTCTAAAATATAAAAAAGCAGTTGTTTCATGTTTCTTTAAACACTTTATACTAAAAATGTATCTTACTGGTAATTTGTTGGGGAACTTAGACCGAATAGTGCAGACTTCATCTTTTCTTGTTGCTGAATTAGAGGAACAAAATATTATTCATTTTTCTGCAAATGGAACATTGTTTTACATAAAATAGTGCAGACATCATTTTTGTCACGTTGTCACATTTTTTTTTCTTTAACTAGGCTACATAAAACCCATGTGAAAAATATGAGCATGCATTTAAAATAAATATCTTTATTTGGCCTGTTTAAAAATATAAATACATTTAATGAAATGTTCACTTAAAAATAATTTAATTAAGTATTTATTTTATTTTAAAGTAGACTACAACATATTTTAAAATGTTTCCCAACAGCCCAAAACAACTGATGTAGAGGAGTTTGTAAAATGCAAGAGTTGAATGTTAATCTTATGACTTACCGAGGCACTTCTTTAGCTTGAAAGGCGTGATTTCCATGGATCTCTCGTAGGGAGGCATTCTGACTGGAGTTTGGGGAGGCTGGAGACCTGAACTATGGTGAGGTTGGAGGAGGCTGGTCCCGAGCTGACGAAGTGCCCACGGGTGGAGGCTGTCTCAAATGCCTGTTGTCAGCTCGCGGGGCTCGGCCTTTATACGTGTGTGTGTGTGTGTGTGTGTGTGTGTATGTGTGTGTGTTTAAGGGGAGGACAGTTTGAGGTGTGAAAAGATGAGAAGTGCTTACGCGTAATTAAAGGCTTTGCGGCGATATTAGGGTATGAAGTTGTGAACCGTTACATAAGCTCTCCAGAGCCTCCCTCGTCCTCACGCTCGATCAGAAATGAACTGTCGCTGTAAATGAGCAAAACACTCAGACATCAGCTATTTAAAGTTAAGCTCCAGTTTTTCCTAAAGTGAGTGCAATGACAGCTTAATTGCGACTCACGGCATCCGTTTGTGTGTGACACCTCGGTGAACAACAGACGTGACAGACGTGAGAAACAGAGTTCCCTAAAACTCAACGGGACAAACACAAGCCTAGGCCCTCTCAAGCAGACTGTTTATGCCACAGTGTGTGAAGCGTTTTAAATACATTCTTTGTATTGAAAAATAGATGAAAACAGAATTTCTGTAAAAAATTCAAGAATCACTGAATGTATAGGCATCCATAGACTATAGGCCTCTCTCTCTCTCTCTGTCTCTCTCTCTCTATATAGATAGATAGATAGATAGATAGATAGATAGATAGATAGAGGCTACACACACACACACACACACACACACACACACACACACACACATTTTTTGTAATCTTCTACTAATATTTTATTTTCCTAAGAAGAAAATAAGTCACATGGTTACTTTTGGAAGGATGATAGACTCTTCATTTTTGAGTGAACTGTCTTTTGTGTTTTTGGGATAGATGATGAGGTTAGTATGTTACAGGCTGCATAACCATCGTGACACAGAGCCCAAGAGCCTCAGAGTTTGGAATAAAAGCCAGTTTTTCACTTACCCTAAGGCCCATCATCACCATGCTGCCATTCTCAATGAGGTCAGAGCGATATGAAATAAACAATGTACATTATGTGCCAGATGGGCATTAGGCTATATGAAACAATAACAAGGCCAAGAAAGCAATAGGGTTTGGCATATTAGTTTAAACAAAACTTTTTAAACACATTTACACCTCACTGGCTCAACAATTTATCTGCTGAACCACTGAGGAGTAAAACTGTGTTTAAAGCGTTTAAACATAACTATACCATGAAATTTCAAAGCAGATTGAAAAGTTACAAGTTACTTTTTTTGATGGATCTGACTTAAAGGTGCACAAATCAGTCTAATGTATGCAAAATAGATTATGTAAATTATTAGGATTTTACAAAGAGAAATTAAGTTTGTGGGATAAGAGGATAAAAAAATAACCTGAAGTGGAAGAGGACTGCCTTGATTTGAGGTTCTACATTTTGATGGTTTAAGAAGGAAGTTTGCTTATGAATAGTCAAGTTAGTTTTATTTTAAAAGTGATGAAAGAAGAAAGAGCTGATATGCAGAAAAGATTGTGCTATAGGCCTGCTTGATATATTTTGTTTAATCTTATTTCAGAGGCAAATGAATCACAATTCTAAATGTTTTATAAATTAACAACTTGATTGTACATACATATGCATCATGCTGAAACAAGTCTTATATTATCTATTTATTTCCATCTGAAGTTTTCATTTGTGATTTGGTTTCAGTATAAACTAAACTCTACATCCAACATGGATAGACCTATATGGAGCATCCTATACTTTGACTATATTTGACTAATCTTCCTATACCCTTGTGTCAGTGATTAAACGATTACTGATGGAAAGCTTGTTTGGTGTGTGTTAGACAGGCAGATACTGTCACCTGCTGGCTAGAAACAGGCTTTCTTTTGTGTCTACAGTGGATGTTCTCGTCGCATAGCAGCGGATAGAGGAACCTGCTCTTTGAAACCAACAAAACCAAGCGGATATTTGATCATCTGGAAAAGTACACAAAGTAGGGTAATAGCCTACACGTCATAAAAGTAACAGCATATCCTGCTCTTTTCCGTCACAACGTGGGTCATCAACATGTTTTACTTTATTCACTCACAGTTGAACGTGATCCAATATTTATCTGGCTCATGAATGATTTAAGTGAAGGAATCTTTCCATGAACTGATAATTTTTTGCTTCTTGAAGCGCGCAAAAGAATCTTTCTAGTGAACGAATTCAAAGACTCAAATACATTTGAGTCACTAATTTTTAGTCTTTAAATTTGATAAATAAGCACAATTCAAGTTTGTATTAAATTTTAGGCAACACTACAGACTCAAGACATCATAACTACAAGCAGAATCACATTCCTCGTCTTAAAAAAAGAAGAAGAAAAAGCTAGTCAATCAATTCTGTTCGAAAACTTCCCGTCCAATCAGCAGCGAGCTTTCGCGTCTAACTCCTCCCCATTCATACTCTTTTCTTCACAGCGGTGTGCTGTGTGCAAGACTGTCGCATATATGATTCAGTCAACATCATCTTCATCTTCATCATCATGAACCGAATGATAGCTGACGTGATGGTTGTGGCGTCTCAAAATGGTTAGGTGGGAAATAATTTTTTGGGGGTGTAAATTAAGAGCTTAAAAGTATGCATTTGTTACATGTGCCTCAGTGCGAAAGTTGAGTTGCGACCCTACCGCATTTTCGTGATATATTGTTACGGACTCTGAATTTTAAGCGTCGGCTCCGGTGTTGCTCATGTCGCACAGCGCTCATGCTGCATTGACAGTCGGTGCTCTGGCTAGAAGCGAACAGTGAGCCTATCCGTTCACCGACCACCGTGTCTGTCTACAAACCAATTTTGCGCGCACAATGGCCGGTCGCCGCGGTTGTGTGAATTCGTTATGGTCGGGGAGCGATCGGGTTCGTATCGGAGAGCGGCTTAAAGCCACTCTGGCCGGCATATTGGAGCTGGACCTTCTCAGAGGACGACAGCTGGAGATGGTGGATGCGGTACTGGACATGAATGGAGCGCCCGCTCACCAGGGGGAAGGACCGGAGACCGCCGCCGAGGAATGCGCCGCAACCTCCCGCAGGCAACAGGTCAGTGGGGACGTGGGAAATTCCGAAGGAACATAATGTTCCTCGTAATTTTAACTTTGATCTCCTCTTAGAGGTGGAACCCTGCTGGGGGCACCTGCTTAACGTTTCGGTGACTGTAGCATCCAGTGGATCTCAGGTTGCATGACCTATGCTGGACGCTGCTGTGTTTACATTTCACACTTGTACACACCTTTGTCTTCAACGTGTCAAGGTTGAGTTGGAGTGCACAGCTATTTTGGGACCCTGCATACAATGCATCTTGATTGCGCCAATGCAAAATCCCTTCTAGTGGCAATTATATGGAGGAGTGGGGTAAGCTGTGTCATTTTTAAGTTTGCATCTGGGAAAGGAAAATTTGATCTATTACGTCCGATTACATATCAGGACGCATGTTATCAAGTGAAATGAGAAAACATCTATTAGAAATGTGAAATATGACTTCTCAGAAGTCCATTTTTAATTTACACATAGGCTACTCTCTGTATATTGTACAGACTGTTCAGTAAAATTTTTTGATTTTTGCCATGGTGATGTGGCAGGGCTCTTGACCAGGTATGGAGGACTGATAACAAGAGCAGTTCACGTGTGCTTGTGTAATGAGAGAAGGAGGGAAGTGTATGTGAGAGTTGACAATAGAAGCACCATTGTGTGTTTTCATAAAATGGATAGTGTGCAAGTGAACTCAAGTGAAGCTACAAATGTGAAATGCATTTAATAGTACTAAATAGCTCATAAATTATTTCTCATGTCCTTCATTTATTATAGGGCATTTATGTAATTATCCGGTATCTCCTAGATCAAAGTGATGTGATTAAGAGTGTCTCTTTCATGGCATTTAAAATTGTTTTCGCAATTACAAAAGGCTTTTGAAGGACACTTACAAGTAGCCATTCAGTCCAGCAAAATGTGCGCATGAGAAACGGCAATATGTATCATGAGACAAAAGCATTAGTCATCATCGGGGCAATGTTGTTGCCTCTCCACCTACGCGACTTCCATTTGCATAAACACCACATGGAGAAATGTTTCTGTTGTTGGCGTCACAGATATCACCTCTCCTCTGCTACCCACTGAGCGAGAGAGAGGATGGAGGGAAATGGACAGAAAGATGGAGAACGGGGGTGTGCCATGCAGAGCAACTGATATGTTAACCCCTCGCTAGATTAGACTTCTGTGCAATGGCTGAATGCAGCATCAGATTTCAAAGCTAATATGCATATTTCGTTTTACTGACATTGATTTATTAGATGGATTCTATATATTTGTTTTTCACTTTCAGTCAAAGAGTGGATTGCTCTGATTCAGTGGCTTAAAAGCTGTCTTCCTGTTGCCTCCCACAAGACTCACCTTGTTATTAAAATATGATGTTAAGCGATTTCCAGTGTCAGTGAGGGAATTGAATGAGTAATTCCTCTGTCAATTGAACTGATGGCCAGGCTGGATATTTGTCTCATTATTTCCATTATTTTATGTCCATTTGCATCATTAGCCTCATATAATGTACTTTCCATGTGCCAGAGCACTCCTTCATGAATTGATCGGTAGCTGGAAAATGGCCAGTGCACCCTGCGTGAGACCCCTATCAGGTTTCCCCCATTGAGCAAATGCTTCTTCCAATTCGCAATTATCTCCTGGTGAAATGAAATAATTTGCAACTGTATACCGGGATAATGCAGTATAGATTCTGTCTAGATGTGTGCATGGGTATATATGAACAAATTTGAACATTGGAGGCAAATGATACGTCTTTGCACATTTCATTCAGCGGTGGCAAGGAAAAATGAAACTGAACTCAAACTCAAAGGGTGACTATATGTTGTCTTTTTTCTTGACATGTCCTGGCTGGAATGGTCTAAAATGTCCAAGTGTTGACTTTATTTTACTATTCTTTTTTGATATGCTGAAGGTAATGACTAAAAAGTAGTTTAACTAGTAGCATGCAGGCATTGCACATAATCAAACCAGTTGTGGTGTGCAAGAAGATGGGATCTACAGAGAATGTTCAAACCAATGCAAATGTAACCTACATATAATTTGTGAGGGACTGTGAAGAGAATGTCAAGAGGAAAACAAAGCCAAAACCCAGGCATTTCAAGCAATTCAGAAATCCTGTCACCGTAGATGGGTTTTTTGTCAAATGCACGTGGAAGTGTCAATGCACGTGTTAATTAATATTCAACCAGCAAAGAGAGAGTTAAAGTATTGCTGCTAAATCGGATGTGTGGGCGAGGAGAGGAGAAAGAGAGCGAGAAAGAGAAGGAGAGAGAGGGCAGGAAGAGAGGAGAGGCCTGACAGTTCTCTGAAGTGAAGTGGGGGAGGCAGTTATATCCAGGATTGGTGGTGGTTGGGAGGGGGTCTCATATAAGAGATGCCTCCTTCATGCTGTTCCTCTCACTAGGCAACCCATCCCCCGTGCTCTCTACTTTTATTCAAAACTTTTTTTTTTTGCTATCTAGTCTGTTTATGCCTTCTCCATGAGTTTTCCACCTTCATCTTTTTCATCCCTGAATGTCCTGCTCACTCTGTATGTTTTTCTTTCTATATATATTTTTTTAGTGTCCAAGACAAGATTGTGGCTAAACTGCTGGAGCAGAGATAAGCCTGGTCAAAGTCTGTCTTTCAATACCCACTGTCCCCCGTCTTTTCTCCCTCTATTCTTTGTTTCATCATCTGTCTTTCTCCACTCTCTGCTTATTAACAAGCCCTCCCCTGACTTTTCACCAGTGCATCACCTGCATTGTCTGTGTAAAAGTCTGACAGAAGGTTGATCGGACTTAACAGGATAAACACAATAGTCACTTGGTTTGATGGGATGTGCTGCAAAGGGAGATTCCTTGCGACGGGGAGAGGTTGGGGATCACAAACAACTAACTCCATAAAACCCACGTAGATAAGTGATTTAAAACTTCTGAATTGTAACCAAAACATTCCCTTGATGGATCTTAGTTTATCAGTCTTTTAAAAAGGTCAAAAAAGGACATTATTTTGTGTATTTAGTGTAATGAAATGTGTTTGCGGTTTAAGGTAAAAAGAAAACACATTATTTTTCACATACTGTATGTTATTATTTCTCCTCTAGGCCCGCCTTTCTGATATGTCGATTTTTACAAAATGAAACACACAGTAGTTCCAAGACATGGCAGCTACGGCAGCAACAATACTAAAGCAAGAATCAAAGTTTCTTTGCGTGAACATTTGGGCAGCATTATGCAAATCTTCCCACACAGTGACATAGACATGTGGGGGCGTTTTAGGAGGGTGTGGACAAGTCTTAACTATTTATCTCTTTGGGTTTGAGACTTTAGTCTCTGAAACTGTAGGGATCTTATCTATTTCCAAACAGCTTGTAACAATCCAAAGAGGAAGGAAAACTTGAAATCATATCATATGACACCTTTAAAATCCTCTCAGAAAGCAGGCTTATATATCATAGTCACCAGCTAATGATGTGGTTTCTCCTTACAGGTGTACTGTTTTATACATCACAGATACATGGCTTCTATTCTGATATTAACGTCTGTGTCTGGTGATCCTATCACAAGTGGTCATCTGAGACAAATGACCAGCTGTGACTAGCTGTGATCGTATTTCAAGGAGAGGATCTCTGATTTCAGGGCTAAGCACATCACTCATGTAAATGTGTTATTTCATGTAGGCTTGTTGCGATAGTCAGTGTTACCAGTGATACACGGTGTTTAACCCACCTACCGGTCATAGCACTTGACCACCGGCACCGTCCTCAACGTGTTGAAGTTTTAGCCTATAGCGATAAAGCACTTAATTCAGTTAGTGACTACTGTCTTCGTAATATAGCGTAAGCGGAACGAGCGCCGCAGTAAAGCAGCAGGTGTCCGATTTCATTTATCATTTGAGGAGAGTGAGGCGAGCTAACTGGCAAAGGATGGCGGAAGATCTGGTTTCAAAGCGAACTGTTGCAATTTAAAATGAAGGTTTTTCGTTTATTGTTTCTCATTTAGCCTATTTATAATTTTTTTGTACGGTGTATGCAGTTAATAGGCCTACCTCTTTTTTTTTTTTAACAGCTTAACGTGAGTTTAATTTTTATATTAGTTTTTTTTTGCACTTAAGTGTCCAGTGATTATTCGGGTAGGCTACCTTATTTAACGAAGTTTTTGATGTTCGTTCGTTTCATATTCGATGGTTGTGCGTTTTTTTTTTTTGCTGAAAGAGGCAGGCACTTTATTTAACGAATAGTGAATTTTTTTATATAATTTCTTGTTTGATACTTGCACGATGTGTGCAGTGGTTCGTTTTGTTAATAAATGCACTTTAAAGGTGTTTCATAAGTGCTTTTGTTTAGTTTTTGCATGGTGTTAAGTTATTATTCATTTTGCAATAAAGATGTGTAATACAAGCGAGTGTCTTATTGTTTTGTGTATTTTTATTAAGAATAAAATAAATTAACCCATGATTAATTCAAACAAATGCTACTGAATTGCCGCTAATTAAAGTGAAAGTAAATTGAGACGTGTGCACGTCTGCACGACCGCATTTTCGGCCACCCGAAATCCCCGACATGCAACCCCGGTGACACCGGGATTACCGGTTTTTTTACACGTCGATTAACCGGTGGAAAAAATCCGTCACCGCAACATCCCTAATTGCATGTTGATAAAGTACAACAAATTTTTACAGCACAAAGCACAAAATAAAAACTAATTTTAATTTTGGACATTATGTTTCGATGGGAATGCTGTTATTTTAGTTGAGCATATTAAAGGTATAGTTCACCTAAAATTAAAATTACTTAAGTCATTTCGTACCTGTATGAACTTCGTTCATCTTCAGGAACACAAAATGAGATATGTTTGATTACATCTGAGCACTCTCTGACCCTGTATAGACAGCAACTCAACTGACATGTTCAAGGTCCAGAAAGGTAGTAAAGTTTTTTTTTTATGTGCAAAGAAAACAAAAATAATGACTTCATTCAACAGTTTCTTCTCTTCTGTGTCAGTCTCCACTGCACAAACCGTGGTATTTAGGTTGCTGTCTATAGAGGGCCAGAAAGCTCTCAAATTTCATCCAAAATATTAAATAGTTTTTATTAAAATATTCATTTTTGTTCTGAAGGTGAACAAAGGTCCTACGGGTTTGGAGCGATACGAGGGTGAGTAATTAATGAATCATTTTTGGTTGAACCCATTATTCACCCTTCATGCCGGCCCAAAAGTATATGACATTGTTTTTTCAGATTAGCGCATACAAATATTTTTTATAAAAATAATCCATCTCTGTGAGTTTATAATGCAAGTGGATGTTTCCCTCAAAGTTAACACTTCAAACCATACAAAGTGTGTTGATTCTTTGATTCATCAGTGTGAACCCAAGTGATAAATCAATGTGTTCTGAAGCGAAGCGATAGGTATGTGTGATAAAAATACTCATATTTTAAATGTTTTAAACTATAAACCATCTGATGTAGTACTACACAACACTCATGAACCCACTTATGAGAATTTTCCTTTTTGGGTGGAGTACCCCTTTAAGAGTTGTTTGTGTGGCACATTATCTGTTTGTCACTGTCATTGATGTTGTGTGCATGTTCATGTCTGTGTATTCCAGATTTTTAAATCAGAGGGTTATTTTCCTCTAAAACCTTTTTAGTGAAATAATCAATTGACAGGTGTGAAGGCAGTCCTTTGCTGCTGTCTGGAATGCGTCATGATGGATTAGTGTTTAGCAACAAATGCAGTGCGATCACATGCATCATGATTGCATGTTTATACCAGGTGTAAACGAGGTCTTTGTGTCATCACCTTATCTTGTAGTAACATGACTCCTCCATCTGTTTCAGAATCTGTTGCCTACAAACCCTGATCTGTCTTGCCTCAGCACGACAGGAGAGGGGATAAGCTCACGCTGGTCCACTCTGTCCTGGGACATCCCGTCTGATCTGCTGTCCTCTCCCACTCCAGACTTCCCTGGCACAACACCGCTTGACTGCGACTCTAGACCAAGCTCAGGTGCTTGTATTTCAAATAAAACCTTTGTTGTTTTTAAAGAACAGTTCAGAATGCCTTTGTGTGGATACCTGAACCTGAAGCAAAGACTGGTTGAAATATCTCATGTCAAGAAGCTTCTCTAAAGCTCTTTTTTTTTTACAGAGGAATTGTGTGATTAATCATGGTTCCACAGTATTGTTTCCCTTTTTAGTATTTGGCATTTGAAGCATTATATAATTATTTAGTCACAGTTGATTATTCTTAGTATTGTATTTTATTCAGCACTGTTAGTCAAAACCTGGTATGAAAAGATGACTAATATGAAACCTCAAAAATAAATATAAAATGTAAATACTAAGATTTATAGTTAGAAAATACATGAACACTGAATGGTAACTAGGAGAATTAAAGACACCCAAAGAACAAAATTTAATATGAGGTATTTACATAAAGTCAGATTTGTTGTCTCTCTGCATTAAATAGAAAGTCAAAACATGCTACAGTTTAAAATATGTAATTTATTTTTGTTTTGTATGTAAAATAAAAGGGAATATCCAGGGAAACATATATTCAGAAATAATATATCTCATACCAAAAATAGCAATGTTTTGATAGTGCCACAAAACCACAAATGGCTTTCTTAGCTGGGATAGGAGAACATCGAAAAGAGTCACTTGAACACTTTGTGATGAGATTAAACGTACACAACAAAATGGACCCATTTTGGATAAGCTATGTAGATTCCTCAATCGGTTAAACTATGTGAAATATCTAAATCAAAAGCAGTTATTCTTTAAGCCCTCTCTGAGGAATGAGCCCTGCATGAAATAGTAATACATTTCACACAAGTGCATGACTCATAGCTTGGATAGCTTGGGGCTCTGTGATTCAGTGGTGACCTTTCAACTTCAACATGACACACAGTTTCTGTGTTTTTGGCAGTTCTCTTTTTACTTTGGCAAACATTAACCCAGGCTTTTTATGGCAAACCAATCATTTATATCATGTGTCACCCCTGAAGCACTGCCCCCTCTAACGCTCTTAACTTCATCCATCATTCCCTTGTCCGCAGGTTTTTACTCGGTCAGTGGGAGTTCTCTGTCAGACTCTTGTTACTCCGTATCCAGCGAGGCGGCTCCTGGAGGGTCAGTGAAAGTCAGCTGTAGGCCTCGCTCACTGGATCATAGTGCCACTCACTGGAGGGAGGCAGAGTCTCATGGTACAGAGTGTCCTGAGGGCACAGTGGAGAAACAAGAAAGAAGGCCCTTTTCTACTGGTATGACTTGTGATTTTTTGTGTGAGTCATATTTCATTCAAAACCCAAAAGGAAGAAGAACTTAAATACCCATTTTCCCATTTATAAAAGCCAAAATTGTTAGAAATACTTATACCTGATGGTAGGATTTGTTGTACATTTGAATTTTGTTCAAGTTAATTTAAATACTTCTAAATCGCTTGTAATATAGGAATGGGCATTTAATGATAAGCACTATTTGCTAGTAATAGGAATTAAAAACTAAAAGTACATTTAAAGTAATAATAATTTTGTTGGTAAAGAATCAATAAAAATGATGTTAATGGATGCAATATTTAAAAATGTTATTGTTTAATAATAATAATATATATATTTTTAATAATTTGGTGTTTTTGATGTGATGCTGTTTGCATCTTTGCATAATTTATTATTGTATATTAAAAAGAACAATGTAAATAATACATTTACAAACTTTTGTTCTTTATGAACAGGGGATCTTGAGCTCAATAGCCTCATGTTCCTGACAGACCTTTGTTCCAGTTTGGGAGGCATTCATCCCGGGTCTCTTTTACCCTCTTCCAACTCCATTCCACAGCTTCAGCTAGACCCTAAATTTTGCTCTGACCTAGTTTCTCGGAAGACAAAAGAGGTGTACCCTTACCCTAGTCCACTTCATGCTGTGGCCCTCCAGAGCCCCCTGTTCACCACCTGCCAGGAACCTTCCCCCATCTGCCTCTCCCCCAGTCCAGAGAACGACCAGCCTGTGGAGCCAGGGCTTGAGCAACCTCCTGAGAAAGGCCAACCCCCAGCCTCTTCTTCCTTTACTCAGCTGGAGCAATACATCAACAGATTAGTCCATCAGCATCACTGCAGGGTGGCTCCTGAAACTTCCAGCCGTGGACCCCAAATAAACATCGCAGGAGCTGGTTATGAGGGAATTCACCCAAGAAGTGCTTCCTACTCCAGCTTGTCCGGAGGAAATGTTACCCCTTGCAGGTCTATCCTGGGCAATTCAGCGAGAGTCAGCCTCAGCAGTATTGGTAAACGCGCAAGTCGCAATTCCATCAATTTAGGAAACTTGCCCTCCGTGACAGGGGAGGATTTCAACATCAGCCTCCACTTAAATCTGAATTTGAATCTGAATCCAAACCTGAACAAGACTTTGAGTGTTGATGCTAAAAATGTGAAAGAAGAAGTCTCAGGATCATGTGGGCATCTCTCTGCAAGTATAGTCACTCCAACCGCTTCCCCTTCCTCTTCGACGTCCACCATTACCAGCACTCCAAACTGGAGCAGGAGACCAAGGATTTCCACCTGCCCTTCCTCTGTGAACAATCGAGGGTCTCTGGAGATAACTGGAAAGAGTTTTAGGCAAATGGGATTCTCCAAGTCACTAGACTGGAGTGGAGCCTCAAGGGAAGAGGCAGAGGGTTGTCCTCCAACCAAAGCTTCAGACAGCCCTCCCAAACTTAATGAGGACTCTGCAGTAGTATGCGAAATCTCTCGTGTATCTGGCCTGCCGAGATCTGTAGTTCTTGGCTTGATGGAGGAGGGGGTGGAGTTGGATGCCGAATGTTTTAGGAGTGAACGAGAAAGAGGTGTAGGGTCTGCTTCTCCAACTAACGTTTCTACACTGCACTCCTCCCGCTCGTCATTTCAGCACCCGTTTGGTTTAGATCGAACATCAAACGCCTGGGCAGGTGCAGGCACTGGACAGGATTACATATCTCAACAGTATCGCCTACAAGTTTCACACTCGGATTGCCATTCGGCACTGACGTCACAGTCAGGTAGCCCTCATTCGGACAATTCTGGTCACACTCCTACTCGTTCTTCTCCCATTCTGCCTTTCCCACATAATCAATCAGACTCTGCCTCCTCTCCAGGCTCCTCCCACAATAGAGTCCACTCGCCTCCTCGGCTACTTTCAAATTCACCCTTCACTCCTGCCCAGCTTTCAGTATTTCGGCGTGACTCCCCATCTCAATGCTCTCTTCCACGCTTTCACCCGTGTAGTTCCCCACTGGAGGGTCCCATTCGGCCTCGTGGAGGTTCCCTCAGGCAGAATGCAGGGGCTGGGTGGAGGCCTCAAGATAGAGGGTGGAGGAGGAGTGGGGATGGAGAGCGGCTCTACCAAGGCAAACATGCATCAAGAGAACTTATTCGAGCATCTACAGTTAGTAGCTATTCAGGCAGGGACTATGGCACCGGATGGGAGGATGAAATTAGCACTGAAACCCCTAAAAAAGGTGGAAAGTTTTGGAAGGGGTTTGAAACCCGATTTTGGGGACGAGAGGAGGAGGAGTTTGAACCAGATGAAAGAGCTGGAGGATTTGGTTGGAGGCACACCTCACTGAAAGAAAAATCATCCAGTAGGCAAGATCAAAGGGGGAACACCTCGAAAAAGAAAGGTACGAGTTGGGACAGTCGCAGTTCCAGCCTCCGGTTGTCCAGGCGAGCGCTATTTCGAAGCGAGTCTCAGGGAATTCTCGAGCCACATTCTCAGAAACGAGAAAGCAATCAGTGGCGTTCCTCGTTTGAGATCAGCCGTGCAGGACGGGGCTCTGAACGTGCTCGCAATCTTGTGAGAAAGGAGGAGAAACATCATTCTTCAACTGCCAGTCTTTTCCATCTCTCTCGTTCCCAGAGCCTGGAGGGAAGCAGTCACTCCCTTTCTCCTCTTTCATCCCCATCGCTCTCGCCCTCACCACCCCCATCGGCTCCTCTCACCCGTTCCAGATCATTCCGTGACCTCGGAAGGAAAGTGTTTGGCTCTATGAGGTCCCTCAGTTTCAATAAAAACCACAAGTCGAAAAAGAAAGATTAGTATGAACATTTCAAAATGGTAGAAACCAAGCTGCCAACTTTTCCAAACTTACAATTTTCTCTCTTTTTGCTTGCTTAGGTGCTTCTGCATGCCATGCTGTGCTGTCTATGTGCACTCTTATGGTCATAGTGGTGCTGGTGTTGTTTTAACTATGAACATATGCTTAAAAAAGCACTCTGAAGTATATGCTGACCAGATACAAAAAGATGTTGTTTGAACTTATGCTCAGGAATTTGAAAAAAAATTATAGAATTTGAAATGGTTGTTCTGAAGTGCTGAAACTGATGAAATGATGAAAAATCAATAAAAGTATTTCCAATTTAAAACAGTCTTTACTGAATTGCTTGGCAATGACTGCATATGGAAGTGTTTTATGGTACAATAAGGTTACATGAGATCTCACTTACAAAGATCTGACTTCTCTCACAGCATTTCCATAATCACATTAGCATAATCCATTAACAATCGAACAACAGTTTTTGAGTATTCCGTTTCAAATGGAAAATAAATTATGCATAGATTTCTTTCAAAAATATTTATTAGGATGACTTAAAAACGAGAACTTTCATCTGAAAAAAAAAAAAAAAATACAGGTACACAACTGGAAGAAACTGAATGCAAAACAGAAGCAGCTAGACAGTGTATTAGCCATAAAAGACCAGAGTACAATGCATTTTAAGTGCATTAAAATTCTCATTCAAGCTGCCACATTGCACCAGATTTCAGCCACACATCCAGTCCTGCTACGGACCTTCAACACCAGTAAATGCCATATGTAGCAAATTATCCATACCCTGAAGCAAAATATCCCACTTGCCTCCTGGTGACATCAGCTCAAGCTTCATTTAACTTGATTTATGTTCCTACTGAGTTGTGTATTTGTCTGTTCAGGCCAATTTCTGGGTCTTCTCCTCTGCTAACTGCTCCTCACCCTGTTTCTGCTTGCTGAACATGCCTTTGTACAGTGCCTTCTCTTTCTGATAGTCTTGGCTTAGTCTCTCCTCCACTCGCTGCAGCTGTTTCTTTACATCAGGATCTGAGAAATGGAGAACAGGGCGATATGAATGCCTCATTATTTCCAATCTAAGAACTGACATAAACTTTGAATGCAGATGTGAAACAGCAGTTCAATCGAAGGCTGCAGAGGAGAGGTGTTTGTTCTTACTGACTGTATTCCCTTGTGAAAGCTAGCTGAAAATCCCTGGCAGCATTACCAGTAGTTCCCAACCTTTATCTCAGGGGATTTTTTCCGTCATGCTTTGACACACACATTTAAACATATGAACACGTACACATTTTTTTTATTTAATAGGACAAGCAAACTTGACGATAGGTCTGTGGAACACTGTGGAAAATTTGTTTAACTTATCAAATGACCAGCCCAGTAATATTTAAATGGAACCCTGTGTCTGGCTTTTTGTCGGCAAGCGGTGTTAGATCATATGACTCCCATATGATTATCATTGCACGCTTATAGCATGCTGAGAATTTTCAATTATTTCATGTTGCATTTAACCATGCTCAGATGCCTGTTCACACAGGACACATTCTTGCATTTAAATATAGCTAAAGGAACAGAAGAGAATGCAGGTCTTGTGACATGTTTTCGAACTATTTTTAACTTGACTTTGCTCATGGCATTAAGACTGAAAAATAGCTGGACAAAAGCAAATATCTCACACCCTCATGGACCGAGATAATTAAAATATTACATAGAATGCAGTCACCCAACGACCCACTGCTCTTTTGATTTTTTTCTCAGCTAGATATCCGTGTTTATATCATAACGATAATTTGACGAACTGACAAAGTTTCCCAAACTCAACTTGGTAACCCCTAGGAGGGCTCTGGCGACCCCTGGTGGAGGTTGGCGATTGATCAAACAGTCAAGAAAGGTGGGATGTGGTAGGTTTTTACCGTTAGGTTTCCCCCCCCTGGCCTGTGTGAGGTAATGTCGAGCAGTCAGAGCATCACCCAGCTCTAACGAGGCCACTCCAGCTCTGTAGAGGGCCTTAATGTCCCCTGACCTCCACTGGAGCACCTTCAGACTGTACTCTAACACACGGCCATAGTCCACCAGCTCTCGCTGCAGCAGACATGCTGTGAAACACACAAAGAGGTAAAGAGGGGAATGCTTCCCCAGATAAGATTTACAAACACTGCCATTCAAAACTTTGTCACCAGTAAGATTTTTGAAAGAGGTCTCTTATGCCCACAAAGGCTTTATATGCCCCAAAACAAAGTGAAAACAGTGATATTGTGAAATACTATTAAAATCTAAGTGTAATTTATTTCTTTGAAGGCAAGCTACATGCTTGCATACATTTTTCTAATGAATCTTTGAAGCACAGAAAGTTGAAAAGAACAGTATTTCTTTAAAATGGAAATCTTTTGTAAGATTATAAATCGCTTCACTGTCACTTCTGAGTTTAGTGTTTCCTTGCTGAATACAAGTATATAGAATATTTTATATATGAATACCAGTTTCTTTCAAAGACCTCAAACTTTTGAATGGTAATGTTTAATAAAGTAAGATTTCTTCTTCTGTGGGTTATCATGAGATCAAGGACAAAGTTCAGATGATTTTGTTTTCTAGTTCTCATATGATTAACTGCTAAGGTTAAAGGTTTTAAATAGATGGAAACTGTTTTGCTGAGATGGACAGAAATGGAAGGATTTGGTTCGGAGGTTTCAAACCAATAGGAAATAGTTAAACCAAATGGTATGATAATGCATGACCAATGATGATACCTAGCCTAGCCTGCCCAGTAAGAAACTGTTCCTATAAACATGTTTAAAAATGCACAGAAATTAGCTTTGGAAAAAGGTGCCTGCAAAATTATTACACTTCAGTACCAAAGCATTACTACCTCACACCGCCGCAATAACCTTTTTGGAAGTAATACACACCTGCTAAATTGTTATAGCAGTCTACCTGAGTGCTCCTTAGCAGGTCCTCCTGTGTCCGGCTCAGTTTAGGCACCTGAGGCACAAACCCTTGCAGGGCAGAGGTCACCTCAGAGTCCAGGCCACGGAGAACGAGCAAAGCGCGATGATAACATCCAATGGCAGTGCGCACATTTTTCTCCCGGTAGAATGCATTCCCCTCCGTCTTTAACCGAATGGCCTCCTGGAGCTGTGACTCCAAACGGGAACCAGATGATCCTCCAGTGGCTCTCAAACATGACAATGCACCAGCCTCTGCCCCATCATCCCCAGCAGTAGCACCTAAAACCTGTCAAACATAACCAAAATAAGAGTTGAACTACTGCATTATTAATCATATATGTAGCCACAGCATCTGCATCAGGAGACCAGTCTGACAATTCATTATATGCTGGTTTTAGAAGATTCAGAGAGGTCTCCCATCCTGGCCAAGCCAAACCAGTGTATATCTGTATAAGAAGTCCTCTAGTCCCATCTAAAACCATAAGCAGCGACAAACTAACACCAGCAGAACCACTTTAGGATGTTTTTCCCAACAGAACACTGCTAACTTTCATGTTTATTCATTAGGTGTGAAGTTGAGAGTTTTAACGCTAACTCATAAATAACTCAAATCATACACGCTCATTAAATCTAAGCACATATAACATAATTCGCATAATATAAAAAGTTGTAACTTTTTGAAACCAATACGCATTCCAATGAATCTGAACTGCACTCAGCACAGTACGCAGCCTCGCTTGGATTTATCACATAGAAAAGGAAACAACACGTCAAGTATCTTTTTTACCTTTTCGTCCATTGCGTTTAAGGGTTTAAGAGGGTTGCAGTCTGCTTAGGAGCCAGTTTAATGAAGAAATTATTGTTGGGACCATAGACAAATCTTTGACACTCTTCTTCGTGGTTGTTATGGCTGCAGCGTTGCATTTGTCAATACTACCTCCTACCGGTACAATATTAATAACGCAAACTCATATGAGCGATTTACATAATATATGATCTACATCTTTAAAAGTCAATGAAGTTATGATTGATAAATACTTCACATGTAACACACAAGGAAACAAAAACACAGAAAAACACATCCATATATTAAAGTTATTTAAATAAGTATTAAATTCAATATAAATGATATAATTATTTAAAATGATAAGTGTATACAATTTAAAATATTTATATAATATAAAAAATAATGAAGAAAAAGGGGGCTGTTTAAATAAATTCAATGACAGAGAAAAATAGATCTATTGTGTAGATCTATTGTGTTTTGGGAATCTGTCACATTTTTATCATTAGAGAAGTGAGTCCGTTTGAACGAAAAAAAAACTTATTTTAAAAGAATTTTAAAACTTCTGTTAACGGAAAAAAAAAATTGACCAAACAACAGAAATCCGATATACGTTTTTATCTGGACCTCACATTTGAGGCATCAAATGTCAGCATTTCTTATTTCTTTTCAAAACTGATGGGTGTAAAATGTTTTTTTCTGTTAATAATTTCCATTGGTAACAACAACAATCTTGACGTTTGATTTGGAAACATATGCATGAATTATGATGGATGACCCATTTTCATCATAACGGATCTGACCGAATTCATCTTTCAATGGGTGTGGCGCTGCCGTCGTCATGGAAAAACCCAACAACCGCGTTTACTGAATGTTCTATTATTATCAAATGTCAATTGAATATTTAAATTAAATGAAATCAATTACAGGCATATTTGATATAAAAGATGCAGTTTATGTTGCAGCAACAGAGTCGCGTCCCGGTCCCGTCGCGCGTACGTGAGGCTCGTGCGTCAGAGGTCCGTTACTGTCGATGGTCACGAGCAGCGTCCCGCCGGAGGGAGAGAGGGAGGGGTCCCAAACACAGTTTCTGTGTTGAGCTGCTGGAAAATTCCACTTGGTGCTTATGCCTTTACATGTGCAGCTTCACTGTCGAAAACAAGCGCCGAGATTACTGCAGGTAAATTAGTCTACACTCCTCTATAGCCGACTGAGACTAATCTTCGGGAGCATGGAGCTGGATCGGCGGCTGCTGCTGGCTCACTGCGCCGCGCACGCCCTGTCCGTTATCGCTGGACTCCTGGTGGTCGTGCCGCTCGCTCTGAACGGATCCGCTTTCAAGGGGAGGTGCGCTCTGTTTAGTCAGGGCTTCTGGCGGACGGAGAACCTGACGCTGGGCGATGGAGAGTCCCGAGAGGTCACTCATCTGGTGCTGCAACAGTGGGGTCCGTTAGCGGCGTGCCAGTTCGCCACATTCGTGGGTGTGTTCAGCGTGCTGTACGGAGCTGTTCAAGGCTGGAGGAGCCTGTTCTACCTCCACCGGCGGCACGACGAGTGAGTCTTAATAATGTGACATTGAACTTAAACAGTTGGTACTAATACATACCTATCTAACTAGTATAGGCATATTTTATCAACAGCATTAAATTAATATAAGTAAAAACTGAATAAAATATATGATACAACAATTAGAAAATTATATATATATATTCAGCTTATGCTTTTTATATTTGTGTAAATTAAACATATATGTTTTATATTAAAATTGTGATATAATGTAATTGCAATATATACACATTTTAAGTATATTATTCAGTTATTTAATAATGCTTTAATTAATGATATATATATATATATATATATATATATATTTTTTTTTTTTCTCCTGGGGATGAGTGGAAGAGCATTGCGTTAGCAGTGCAAACGGTTGTGGGTTCGATTCCCAGGGAACACACATACTGGTAAAAAAAAAAAGAGGAGGATAAAAGCGACTGCTAACTGCATATATAATATATATATATATAAATTCAGTTTATTGTTATTCATTATGTATATTATAAACAAAATGTCTTATGTGAATACAAGATATAACTATGTATATATATACTATATATATATATATATATATACACACACATTAAATTTAATATTTATAAATTTTAAATATATATTTAATTCAATTATTGAACTACTTTTAATTGATAATTAAATATGTTAAACAAATTACCCACACATGCTTTTGTTTATTTTATGGAAAAATTGACGCTGCCACCTGCGTGATCCATTGATAATCATTGTCCCTCCTTTTCCTGCAGCACACTCTTCTCTGCCTTCCTCACACTGCTGCTGAGTCTGTGTGTGCTTTTCCTCTCTGGAGGGGCCAGTGTTACTCTCACCCTGGGCCTGGTGTCCTGGTGCAACACTGTTACGGACCACAACACCAGACCCTACAGGTACACAGACCTTTAAATCTATAGCTGATGGGAAAACTGTTTGTGAAGCCCTTTACACAGTACTAGTGGAATTAAAAGATTAATCATGATATAATAATTTTTTTTTAAATAATATATATGCTTACATATATTTTATATATATACAATATATTTTACATATATTATATGTTTACTGTGTTTATTTATAATGTATTTATAAATACACATTCAGTATGTATTTTGAAAATATTTACATATTAAAAATATAAACAACATATCTTTCTTACATACATGCATGTGTTTGTATTTATATATACATAATAAATCTACACAGTACACACTCATATATTATGGAAACAAAAACTTTTATTTTGGATGTGATTAATCATTTGACAACACCACACAATACATATAGTTTCAAAGTAGCTTTTAAAGACTTGATTATGGTCCAAAGTAAAAAAAAACATGCTGTATTCATATTTAATAAAACAAAAAATGTATACTGTTGAATACACACATTTCATTGATGAATGAAATGCCTACATAATGTTGTATTGAATGATTCTCTCTGCCTCTGCAGTTGTGCGGAGTCTCAGTCTGTTCCTCTGTATCTGGACGTTGAGACGTCCTCGTTCTACTCTGAGCTCAATTGTGCACAGGTAAAGGAGAAATTTAAGTAACTTTTATTTCGTTTTGAGATCTGTGGCTCAGTTCAACAAAACATGCATATTTTACATGGAAACACATTATTGTAAGCATGTCTCTCTTTGCAGATCTCTCTGTGGTGTGTAACAGCTCTGTGGTTGGCTCACTCTATTTTGTCCTTCCTGAGGCTCTATCATTCTCACAGTCAGCAGATCAGCAGACCGTGTTTATCCAGGGAGAAGGAACTCCTCCTGGGCCAAACTCAAGTGGAGTGTCCCATTCATCATCCGCATCCACACTCACACCCTTCACATGCTCCCAGTGCCATACAGTGTTCATAGAAGTTGCACTTTGAGGTTGATCTGAGGCCAGTTTCAGTGATGGGAAAGACTGGTCAAAGATTAGTGTAAAAGGGAATTAACTTCTAATCTAAACAGACAATTCTCATGCATGTTACATCTCAGTGATTGGAATTAGCCTTGGTTTCATCTATTTGTTACTTTTTATGCATTTAATAAGTTGCGGTAAAGTTGCACATTGAGGTAAAATGTTTTGTGTGCACCCATTTATAAGTTTGCCATAACAAATTTCAAATGATTATCAAATATCATATATATATATATATATAGCATTAATAATGCATTGCTCTTGCATATGCAAGATATCGTCTAACTTTATATGTTCAGCCATATAATGTGAATTTTAAGTGAATGGGAAGGAAAGACTAGCCCGTTGCATGTGCTCAAGTCTGACCCATGCTTGTTTTGTACTGTGTACTGTATACATGTACCTTTTTTTTCCATAGCCAATGGTACTGGCACTAAAACCAGACGTTCTCTTTCTAATCTGGTGAGGGTTACTTATATGAAGCTGTTTGTGTTGATGCAAGCTCCTGGTTCAAAATCCACTTTTGCTGAATATTGCATCATGTAGTTTATGTGATGGAAATTCAAAGACAAGGTGAAGCTGAAAAAACAAGAATGTTGCTTATCTTTTTGAATCTGGAACCTTTGTCCTGGAGGTTTGTTGTGAAACACAAACAGTTGAATAAGAAACAGGAGGGAGATGAGAGAGAAATGTTCGTTTATGGTTTGTAAATGATGATGAGTGTGTTTTTACTGCTGTTTGTATCCATTATGTCCTATTTATAAGCTCTTTTAACTTGACTAAAGGTAGTACATGGTGTCTTGATCTTAACTTGGTCAACTTTTTGTTTTTTAAATAAAATAATTACTCAAAATATTCAACTAAAATGGTAAAAACAAACAAAATAAAATATACAAATCAAAATTATGTTATCAAACAAATAATTAAATGTTAATACCAGACTAAAAACTATTAATTAAATAAACCAGTCAAAATTTTTTTTTAACAATTTTCAAACATATATTTGTGTGTCAATATTGCAATATAAATAGTGTTAAATGTTAATAATTAAGGACTAAAACTCTGTAATTGTACACATAAAAACAACAAGAAATAAACTTTTTTTTCAGGGATTTGGAAAATATTAAGTGTGACATGCAAATAAACAGTTACTTGCAATAACATTTTCATTAAAGTGCATTCAATGACCATATAATATAATTTAATAAAGCTACACCTAACTACTCTTATTATTTATAACTTGTTTGATTAACATAAGTATTATTTATTAACATATAAAATCATGTAATATAAGGCATTGTATCCTCCCTGTCATAGTTGTCAGTAAAATGGTACATACTGTAATTATTACCAGTTTCTATAAAACTGATAAATGGCTCAGCAGTAAAGGAAAGGGTCAGCTGGTTACTATTGCTCAGAATGCATTCTCCTCCTCGATACTGTTTGCACCTGTCCTCTGCAATCTTAGACAGCTGATTAAACTTCTGTCTTTCATCACAGTCCCTTGTTGTAAATCAGCACCTTGCAATCTGTTGCCATGGCAATTTCCGGCTCAAGGTGAGATGCCTCAATCTGTGAGGAGCAAAGAATGATTAGCAAGCAATTCCCTGCTAAAATATTTATTATTCAGAACACACACGCAGGAAAAAATTAATGGCAAGAGGTCGACAGACAAAATGAAACCCGCTGCAGCAATTGTTTGCAGTAGAGGAATCGGGGAAGTGGTGCAGGTGTTGCTGCAGTACCTCTGACATCTGTGGGAAGAGACTGATAGCCAGCGGCAAGGATAGACCAAAGACTGCCAGACATACTAAACTGTGCACAGGCAGCATCATCCTGCGATGGGCCTGCATCAGAGGAAGCCTGGCAGAGGACATTTAGAGAATTAATTACAATTACAATTAATAACATATTACTAATGTTATATATATATATATATATATATATATATATGTTAATATATTAAATAATTAAATATTCCCATTCAGAAATTAATTTAAATGCAAGTGAAGAAAAAGTAACTCCATACTTTTCCAAGAAGGCCATAATGATTGGTGGAAGGACAAAGATTGGCAGAGGTAGGGCTACTCGCGTTAGTGCTGTTTCTATAAGTGCCTGAAATGGAAAAAATTCATATAACAGTGCAACATGGCTAGTAAGAATACAATTTTGCATTGATTTAAAAATAAAACGGCATTAACAAAACACATTTTAGGCAAAAAAGCTATCAACAGATTGAAGTGGGGAGTCCCAGCTGTATAACTAACATACGCACGTGTTTGGCAGCTATCCGTGAGGATCCCACCACATTCCCGTTGCTGTCTAACACATCTATTCCCTCAGAAAGCTCATTGTGTCTCATCAGAGCCACATTACAGATGTTCGCACTGGCTGAGAAGTAAAACATAAATGTATCTTAATGATGACCATCCATGCTAAACAAAACATGACATCCAGTTTCTGTGGAAGGTCATTTGTTCGTCAACACAGATTCCAGCACATGGGTAGGTGGAAAAAAAAATAGCCACAGTAATAGACCCCACCCCTTTGACAGCTTTATGTTTATGATGTAGATGTTTGTTTTTTTAATAATACAAAATAGCAGCACAACTGTAGTTAACATTGCCTATAATAAAAAATATTGCTTGAGCATCAAATCAGAATGATTTCTGAAGGACCACGTTACAGTTAAGTAATGGCTGATGAAAATAATAACAGGAAAAAAGAAAACTGTTAATTAAATTGTAATGATATTTCACAATATTACTATTTTGCTGTATGACTGATCAAATAAATCAGCTGTGATTAAAACAAAATATTACTGACCCCAAACTTTTGAAGAGTATTTTATGTGTTATGCTTTCATACCTACAGCAGGGGGAGCTTCACGTAATGCAGAGTGTATGACTGCTGAGTCCAGCAAAATACTGCATCTGTGTAAGAACATACCTACAGCAGGGAAAGGGATGAACCTCTGTATGAACAGTCTGGTGACAGGGTTCAGTTTGCTGGATTTCTCGATAAGTACATTCAGTCCCACCTACAGGAAGAAAGAATATTACAAGTGAAACATTATGTAAGATGTTATAGTAGTATATTAGAACACTATTAACCATTTTATAATCATAAATAAATATTCTTTAAAATTATTTTCATATCAAACATTAAAGATTCTAATTTTATACACAGCTCATTTACATTATAAATCACACTCACACAAAACTCATCACTGACTTACTGCAATAGACACAGCGCTGGTGACGGCTCCCACATATCCCTGAAAAAACTTTGAGGTTGGTGTTGGCTAAAGGGAAAATTGGGAGGAAGAACAAGCATCAACATCCAGGTGTAGCTAATGTAACACAGACTGCTGTGCATTGAAAAGAAAAACCACTCTGAGGTTGTGAACCCCAGTCAGATGCAGAACAGACGTCTGGCCCTCAGGACACAACAATGATCATTCAAATGGAATCAAGAAGAGGAAACGCCTCACTGAATGACCATCTGCAACCGCAATGCAAGAGTTAAACCTCAAAAACTTGACCTGAATTAAAAGAGCATTTCAAAAGTGTACCTTTGTGGCATTGCGGTTGGCGTAGTTCACACAAGCGTTGTGACTCTGGTTGAGCCACTGTAGAAGAGAAATTCAAAATTAGCATGACAGTCACTTGAATTATTGGTAGATTGTTGTCAAATTAGAATTAATTTGACTTCCTATGAAGTCAGCTCCTTGTAAAAGTCAAATATATAGGAAATCAATTTAAGGACTACTTTAGTCTAATTCCGTATTGCTGTTGGGATACTGATGAAGCAGCGTTTAGCCTTCAAATGATGGGAACAAGCCCCTTTACCTGCCAGAACACAGTAGAGGCCAGAGTCTGGTTTGGAAGGAGAAGACCAACAACCTGCAAGAAAACCAACTTCTGGTAAATATTTATCTAGTAAATGGGCATACAGCAACACACTGGTTAATAACTTGCACCTATCTATAGAAACAAAGGTTTATTACAATGCAGAATTCAACAGCTCTCATGCTTAGAAGATTTGGATGAGTCAACACTGGATGCATAATGATTGGCCAGGCTTCCTTCTCTCATATTTGCTCTGTCTGTGTGGACATTGTTTCGCTCTTTGATCTTTTTTACAAGCAAACAGAAGACTTACGATTGGCGTTCCAAACGGCACATAGCCTGTGAAATGCATCCAGATAAAAGAAAGAGCAACAACAAATTAGGACTCAGAAATCAGAACGGAGTAAAAATAACCTCAATGGCTCTCCTCATCTAATTTGCATTTGTTTGAATATTTATCACTTTAATTTTAAACAGTGTTAGTATGGTGCAATTCTATTATTAATTACAACCCGAATTCCGGAAAAGTTGGGACGTTTTTTAAATTTTAATAAAATGAAAACTAAAAGACTTTCAAATCACATGAGCCAATATTTTATTCACAATAGAACATAGATAACATAGCAAATGTTTAAACTGAGAAAGTTTACAATTTTATGCACAAAATGAGCTCATTTAAATTTTCATTTCTGCTACAGGTCTCAAAATAGTTGGGACGGGGCATGTTTACCATGGTGTAGCATCTCCTTTTCTTTTCAAAACAGTTTGAAGACGTCTGGGCATTGAGGCTATGAGTTGCTGGAGTTTTGCTGTTGGAATTTGGTCCCATTCTTGCCTTATATAGATTTCCAGCTGCTGAAGAGTTCGTGGTCGTCTTTGACGTATTTTTCGTTTAATGATGCGCCAAATGTTCTCTATAGGTGAAAGATCTGGACTGCAGGCAGGCCAGGTTAGCACCCGGACTCTTCTACGACGAAGCCATGCTGTTGTTATAGCTGCAGTATGTGGTTTTGCATTGTCCTGCTGAAATAAACAAGGCCTTCCCTGAAATAGACGTTGTTTGGAGGGAAGTATATGTTGCTCTAAAACCTTTATATACCTTTCAGCATTCACAGAGCCTTCCAAAACATGCAAGCTGCCCATACCGTATGCACTTATGCACCCCCATACCATCAGAGATGCTGGCTTTTGAACTGAACGCTGATAACATGCTGGAAGGTCTCCCTCCTCTTTAGCCCGGAGGACACGGCGTCCGTGATTTCCAACAAGAATGTCAAATTTGGACTCGTCTGACCATAAAACACTATTCCACTTTGAAATAGTCCATTTTAAATGAGCCTTGGCCCACAGGACACGACGGCGTTTCTGGACCATGTTCACATATGGCTTCCTTTTTGCATGATAGAGCTTTAGTTGGCATCTGCTGATGGCACGGCGGATTGTGTTTACCGACAGTGGTTTCTGAAAGTATTCCTGGGCCCATTTAGTAATGTCATTGACACAATCATGCCGATGAGTGATGCAGTGTCGTCTGAGAGCCCGAAGACCACGGGCATCCAATAAAGTTCTCCGGCCTTGTCCCTTACGCACAGAGATTTCTCCAGTTTCTCTGAATCTTTTGATGATGTTATGCACTGTAGATGATGAGATTTGCAAAGCCTTTGCAATTTGACGTTGAGGAACATTGTTTTTAAAGTTTTCCACAATTTTTTTACGCAGTCTTTCACAGATTGGAGAGCCTCTGCCCATCTTTACTTCTGAGAGACTCTGCTTCTCTAAGACAAAGCTTTTATAGCTAATCATGTTACAGACCTGATATCAATTAACTTAATTAATCACTAGATGTTCTCCCAGCTGAATCTTTTCAAAACTGCTTGCTTTTTTAGCCATTTGTTGCCCCCGTGCCAACTTTTTTGAGACCTGTAGCAGGCATTAAATTTTAAATGAGCTAATTAAGTGGATAAAAGTGTAAAATTTCTCAGTTTAAACATTTGCTACGTTATCTATGTTCTATTGTGAATAAAATATTGGCTCATGTGATTTGAAATTTCTTTAGTTTTCATTTTATTAAAATTTAAAAAACGTCCCAACTTTTCCGGAATTCGGGTTGTATAATGGCATGACCAAACTGCTGCACACATGCATAACTAATTACTGTTTAGGGGAATAACATCTATAATATCATTTTGCTGAAGTCTTAATTCCAGTTAAACTAACAAATAACAACAGAAACAGATCATACTTATATGCTCATTCTTGATACATTTTTACAGGGTTCTTTGATAAATCAAAACAGTTCAATAGAACTGTATTCATTTACAATATAATATTTTGCAACAATGTTAGTCTTGACTGACACTTGAGCAGTATAATGTATCCTTATATATATATATATATATATATATATATAAATATATATGAAAGGACCCTGAATAACATGTATGCATTTCTATTTGTGTAAACAGTGATAATTTAATTATATTTAAATGCTTCTAACCCTCTCTATGCTCTTACCTGACATGCGGAAAGGCATGAAGATTTTTTCACCGGTATCAGGGTGAATGATGGCCTGAAAGGAGATGAGTCAGTGACTGTAATTCCAACCATCCTTTAAAAGTGACAGTGAACAATGAGCAGAAGACTGACCTGCTTCACCTTCTGAGCCTGCCAGAGCTGAACACAGAACACAAGTGGTTATAAAGCACTTCACCACATATACCACATAAGTATCCATCGAAATGTCTGAGATTCACCTGGTGATCTGTAATTCCTGGAGGAAGATTCCCTTGCTTAAAATCATCCAGGAGTTTGATACATTCTTTTAAACGACTCTATAAAAACAAAAACAGAACACAGAAATCTGAAAGTACAATATAGAACTCATCCAGAATTTTGTATTAGGTGATAAGAATCAGCATTCATTCTTTATAGATGTGAGATAATTACAGTATACAAAAGAAAGGAAAGATCATCACAGGGTAAGCAGCAATTGAACTCACGGATTAATTTAACATTATACAGACAAGATTTCCATACCTCCGTCACAAACAAAGTGGAAGGATCGATGATATCAATGAAATGTCTCAACCTGCCAAGAAATGTGCTCTGAGGAAGAAAAACATTCCTTCAGTTCCACAAACTTACAGTCTTAGCCAGAACCTAAGAACAAAAGAATAAAAACAGGACAACCTACTCACAGCACAAACCAAAACATGCAACATTACAACTTGCTGTCTTACACCTTAAATTGTCAAGAGCTGTTCTAATTTTAGATTTGAGTTAGACTGAAATATTTTAGGGCTGCAGTGACAACGCACTGACAGGTTGTGCAAAATGTGCTCAAAGAAGCGACGACTGCCTACATTAACATTCCCAGTGTCTCTGAACCCCAGGCAGCAATGCAAGCGGTTTTCTGAGAGCCAACTGTTTCAGAGGCCCGAAGGTTGAGCATGCCAAGGGTTTATTTGGCAAAGAACAGTGTAAAAGAGCAGCTTCAATCAGCTGCATCTTAATGATTTATCCAGGGGCAAGGCATACAAAAAAGCTGAATGCAATTTGACCTTACAATATATGGCGAAGAGAGCAAGAAAATCTGACTTTGCTTGGCTAATAATCTTATTTCTGGGCTACAGACACTTGCTTCAAAGCTGTTACAGAGAGCCATCTGAGCGCATGTCTGCTGGAGAAGACTTGTTAATTATGCATGTGTTTCTGCTCCCCAGAGAATATGCAACACAGATAGCAGAGATTGAGCAGGAAGAAATACCCTTCTGATGGATTGATTTCACCTAAAAACAGCAGCAATAAAAAAAGAGAACTGTCTGCATTTATCAAGTGATCTTATGCTGGATTTTGCCATGAAACCAATTCGATTTGGATTTTGATTCAGCCTCAACAGAGAGTGATGACACAGACAGGGACAGACAACAGGCAAAAGACAGTATTTTAGCACATATATTTTCAGAAATATCTTGGACCAGCTCGTCAGCTGGGTAGTTATCTTTTGTTTGGTTGTATTCCCTGTGGACCCAAAGCAGACTTATTTGGGCAGCATTTGGCATAATAGTCAGATGGCAACACCAAGCAAAGTATACGGTATATATGAGCAGACTAACGAAGGGAAGGCAGATTATACCTCGCCATTCTGCCGTCTAAGACAATGTTAATGTAAGGTTCTTTTAAAAAATAGGAATGTACTGCAATAATAATATTACGATGAACGGGTTTTTTTTATGTAAATGTACATTGGAATTGACAGTATGTCTCAATATAAGCAAAACAGGTGTACTGAATACGACTGCAAAACTGACACAGTTAACTACAAATTGACACCATTTTGAGCTTACAACATTTTACAAGATTATAATATATATATTCTTTTTTTTACATCTAGGTATTCAGAAAATCAATTCCAAATTGTTACTGTTTACAAGTTATCATTAATGTACATATATTAAAAATACCTGAATCTACTATAATTCTGTATTCACACTAAAACGGGTTAATCAGGGTGACCTGGTGTTTCCATGGAGGCAACAGGACTTAAATAGATGGTCATTCATTTGATCGACACGAGCGCGAGAGATCTCACAGATAACACAGTTGATGAGACAATTATCTGCATTCGTTCAGCAAAAGCGGCTCTATTTAAAATTGCTAAACTTGAATACCTGAGTTCATCCTGTTTATAACCACTTTTCTTTTTTTTTTTGATAATAATAAACAATAATAATAAAACCGCGAGGACAGGCAGTTTTTCCAGCTTTTCAGAAAAATTATGAACTTTGACAATGTCCCGCGAAATCACTTCCACGCAATGCAAAAATAAAAGTGACCATTTTAAATTGTATTCAACAGCTTAAAAAGGGCATTTCCTGCCATTTGAATATAAAAAGGAAAAGCTACTGTGCATGCATCTAATGTTCTGTGGGGTTTCTAATATAGCCATAACGGTGCTACCAAAACCTCTGTTACGCTCATCACGAACAATCGTGATGGCCAGTTAAAATGCGATGAAGCAACGAGCAAAAGACACAACGCAAAAAAGCGTGAGAAATGGATGACTTTGGCAGAACAGTCCTGGAACATAGCAAAGGTATCTACACATATATGTTGTTTATCAACGCCCATCAAAGATGCCCATACAAAGATACACTTTAACATCGCGCAAACTCTTTACCTGCTCGTAACGCGGTTTTCCCAGCTGAAACACCGGACAAGACGCACATTCCGCCATCTCAGCAGTGCGGGAGTGATGTTAAATAATAAAAAGGTCCATGAGACGGAATTTGTAAGAATAGTCAACTCGGGTACGAAACTAGTGAAGCAATAGCTCGCAGGGGTTCATGGGAAGTGTAGTTTCCTGATGAACTCAAGACAAAGCAGATACAGCGCATTCCGTCCACACACAGGCACTGCAATTACAAAGTCTGAAAGATATACATCACAATGCTAACGTAAAAAAACTGCTGATTTATAACAACTTTGAAGTTGAGCAAAATAATTTACATCTAAAGAATTACGATGGTTTGCACCAAATAGACCTTTTAACCATAAAATACACATCCATAAAAAGTAAACGAATGATTCTGAAATATAATTTTGTCATAAATTATAAGAGTAATGTTAAATAATGTTAACAGTTCATGCGATTTAGACGCATGTAATATAAAACACCTTTGCTACAAAAATAATGAATCATTCAGAACTGATGAACTAACTCCAAATATAATCCATGTGCATATCAGAGCCATAACCATGGATATTGTGAGAGGTATTCAGATTAGCTGTTTTTCAATGGATGATTTTTAAACTATTAAATGTGTTCCACCCGCAGTCCTAAATATGAGGATTTTGTAATAAAAAGGTCATTGAAGGAGCAGAAAACACCTACCCATCTACTGAATAATTGAAAAATAGACAATCTTGAATAATCACATTGATGAGCTGTGGTTGTTTTTATGATCCACAATCAACTGTACCATATATGAATCATAAAATTCTATATCAGAAAAATGTTGCTAAGTGATGTCAGTTTGGTTTAAAATAAACATAACATTTCCCCTTTGTTGCTCTTAAAACAGGATAGGCTTTCAACACTGTGCCAATCAAGCCTACAAGCCAGGACATAACTACATTAATTTTTTGACAATATGTTTGTTCCACCAGAGATAATTCACTAAGAATGAAAATGAGTTCCCTCTATCCCCATAGAAATGGTTAAAGATCAAATTTGCATTACTGTGGCATATTCATGTTAAAACAGGCAAAATCTCATTGTCATTCGACACTGAGCCCAAACAATGAATGCAGAGACACTGTCAGTTTGAGCTTTGATTCCCACAACATTAATATTTCATGAAACCCATCTGCACAATTTGCTGCTGTTACGAATCAGCTGACTGTAACATTTTATATATGTTCATATACTTTTTACCAATAGACTGTTTTTATGCAATATACAAAATGTTGTTTCTATTATAATTTAGTCTAACCTTTACAAAGTGGGCCAAACACAATTGACGTACAATAAATAATCGTATTACTTCTTGTAAGTGCGCTAGTGCCACCCAGTGGTACTTCAATACATCACTACTGTGATTGTGGATGTGAGGACCACCAAACTGTTCAGGTTTAGATGAAGCACAAACCTCATGAACCCAAACAAGCCTTTATAAAAGTCATTTACGGTATGTAAAGAACTCAAACAAAACACTGCAAATGATTTTAAAACTTTATTTTCAAATAACTTTGAAAATGAAGCTGTTTGAAATAATTAGCAATAAATAAAACAAAATAAAAAATACAAATGTGAATGTTGTAAATAAATCCACAGAGGCACGTAACGAAATGGAGATTAAAAGGCAAACTGAATCAGCAACAATCTAGAATCACAGTGATACATGGTTCTTTCCTGCAACACATGTTGAAATTGGAACTAAAAGTAATTTATATACATTTTTTTTTCAGGATGTATTGTTGTTGATGCACAGAAAAATGTATGCCTTGAGTCAACGACATGTAACAGGAACCCTGTACTTTCTTTACGTCCAAAACTCATAGAACTGATGTTCTTGTGTGACATAATCTTATTTCCATCAGCCTAATAAATTAGGAAACATCAACCAAGAAAACACTGAATACTTTATAATGAACAAAAGTCACACGTAACTTTATCTTTGAAAACCGAACAAAAACATTGGTATGAAACACAATCAGAATGAATATCAGAGAAAATCACAAAGCCGCTCTAACACGATGAAGCTACAATGCAGAAAAATCTTCCATTGTTTTTGTGGTTTAGAAAGTTTAGGCATTTGCATATCACTAAATTTGCTATGTTAGCAATGATCTAAGTATGCTGCAGTGCTAAGGCTTCATGGATATATTTTGTGTAGCATATATTAACTCAAGCTACAGTTTAGCAGGTTGTATTGCAGATTGTATTGCATAGCTTACATGTTTGCAGAGAGAATCTCTGCTTTTGTGCGAGTGCTTGATGGAAGTGAGCATGCACTAATATCAGCAGGTTCTATGAGGCAAAGCTGACTGGCTCAAGCACAACGCTTTTGCAAAATACATAATAAGGATTTTAAAGCTATCAAGAAGAAAGATATTTATTTACATTTACATAATATTATTTAAAGCAGTATTTTACATCAACTTTGACACAAGGTGTATTAGACTACATAATATGTATTAAATATTACTGTTATTAAATCTCTGGATTCATATCGAACAGTGTAACAGTTTTAATACCATGTGAATACTACGTCAACAATATTTTCTTGAAATATGGACAGGCTTGAGATTATATGGACTTTAGTTGAGAATTTTGAGTTTTAGTTTTTAAGTGTTTTTTTTTATCAATTTGTTCCAAATATGTCCAATTATGAGGAAACATGAGTGTTAATGTTTAAAGAAGTCAATTAATAAAGGCAGTGATTTTATACTTGCATTTATGGATTTTTATAAATTTAGGGACAGTTAGTTTGACATTTTGAATGCATAAAGATCCCAGAACCTATTTTCTATTATGGAAATCAGCACATTTATGAAGAACACATATTTGTGTAGATTCTATGAATATTTACATCTACATGTGAACGACAAAATCTAATTATACAGTCTTTTTTTTTTTTTACTTTTAACCACTGCCTTGTGCTCATTGCATAACTAGGAGTATGCTAAACCTCAATGATTGTGGATTTGGGAATCTAGTAAGAAGCATGCAAAGCTTTATCGTGTCTACGTGTATCTGGCAGTTATCTGAAATTGAACAGAGCATCACAAATGGCTTTAGATCAATATGAGGTGTTCTCGGGACGGAGCAGGTCACTGTAGTCATTTTGGTCTGGCGCGTACCTGCAGCAAGGTCGGCGTCTGTTCCATGATGCGCACCAGCAGCTTGTCAATGTAGTCCTCCAAGTCTCTGACCTGAACCTTCATCTTCTTCAGTTCGGTCTCGCGTTTCTCCAATAACGCCACCTGCACCTCAGTTTCAGCCCGCTGCTTCTTGACGTCTATTTCCTGCTGAAGCAGCAGAGCTATCAGCTCCATGTTCGTCATGTTCTGGTACTCAGCCCGAGCCTCCATCAGAGCCAGCTGCACAGGAGACAGGTACAGAATCATGAGAAGAACAGTAATGAAACACTGTGTCATGTAGAGAATGATGAACCAAAACTACTTCATTAAACGCTTCAGCTGATCTTTGATTACTTGTGCGTTCTTTAAATATCTTTATAGTGCAATCAGCACAAGTCCATATTCATTTTAATGAGACCCTAAATAACTTCTCAGATCAATATGTTTGTTTCACTGTCTGCTTGTAATCTGTGCTGATTCCACTTTTCCAGAACCTGGGTCGAAGCATGTCTTCCAGTTTCACTAATCAGCGTAAATGAGAAAATTCTGGATTCCACGGACCACTACGTTTTAGAAAGGGTATCATTTACTTTCATGTATAAAGACCAATTTTAATGTGTGGATAGAAATGTTTTTTAATATTTCAATATTTGAATGAAACATTAAAATGCTATATTGAAGGAAATTATTAATATAAATAAAATATTATAGTTTAGTAGGGAGTGCTAGTAGATTTACAGCATCTTTAAACTTCCAGTACCTGGTTTTTCTCCTCCTCAGCAGTAGATGCTGGTGCAGATCGTGCTGGGTTGATGGTGGACTTGAGTTTCTCCAGCACTGAGCGGCTTTCAGGTCTCTTCTCTCCCTGTAGAGCCGTGTTGGTCAAGGGCTTCACTGGGTGAGGGCTGTACAGCGGTGCAAACAGGAGATAAAATTAGGTATTTACGTTGGTCTGAGCATTTCATCATGGTGTAATCAGTACTGTGTAAGGATCTTATATTTTTTCTTTAAGCCATTTTTTAGATGTTTATTAACGTCCTTAGTTCATTAGTATAACAAAAGCAATAGCTCACAGTTGAGGAAGCAATGGTTAAAAGTAATTAAAAAAACAACAAGTTGCTTTTTTTATCTCAAGAGACTCAGTTCTTAGTTATTTTTCATTTAAGCAAAAACTTGTTTGGAGATCTTCTCTTAGCAGTGTTGTTAATATTAACTAAAAGTTAAACATAACATTAAAAATTGTTTTCATTAATTGAAATAAGGTGAAATGACTATATATATATAAAACACAGCTGTAGTACTGAAATCATTAAAAGTGAAATATATGTAAACTGAAATCTAGTGTTGTCAAATGAAATGTGTTTATGTACTGTGTGTAGATTTATTATGTCTATATAAATACACACCCATGCATGTATACATTTAAGAAAAATGTTATGTTTATATATTAAATATATTTATATATATATTATATAAATATATACATGTAAATATTTTCAAAATATATACTGTATATATGTGTATTTATATATACACATAATAAATATTCAAAGTACACAGATATATTATGTAAATAAAAAACTTTTATTTTGGATGCGATTAATCATTTGACAACACTACTGAAATAAATAAAACTTTGATTAAAGACGTTGCCACTTCTAAAAGGTTTTTTTCTCAAGTCTCAAGCAATTTAATATCAATACTGTCTAGGAGAAGCACTTTGAGAAGTTAGCTCTCATAATGATACAGTCAACATCTCACATCAAACCTCTCATGAACACTAGATGCATACAATACAACTTTCGTCTAATTTCAGTTACCTCTGCAAAGGAATATGTGTTGCTGCCAAACAGAATGAAAGCTGAAAGAAGCAACATAAAAGCAAAGATGTAAAATAAAAGAACTGAAAGTAATGCAACATGAGCAAACAGGGAGGAAACATAAAAAGAGATGGTGCTGGAAAAAGCCTTTACATTTGTCAAAGTCCGAATTATAGCAAGTTGTGAGTGCAAAAACAAAGTTTGTTCTAGGCCAGCATATGTGAGTGAATTTATGAGCCTGTCTTAGTGCACCTGTGAGAGAGAGAATGAGCTAAATTCTCAGGTGCGAGCAGAGGTGAGTGCGCTTTTAAAGGCAGTGAGGTCTCACCTGCTCTCCTCATGGGGCAGGAGGACGTTAGCAGGCTGTGTCTCCCCAGGTGAGAGGGAGAGCGGTGCGTCAACTTGGGGCTGGGTGGTGGAGGAGCATGTGGAACCCATGCTGGGCAACTGGATTGGGGGGTTCGCAGGAAGGGAAGGGTCAGGGTGGAGACAGGAATTAGTACCTGCTAATGGGGTGGGTGAAGGGGAAGGATCATGCAAAATGAGATCTGATGTAGGATGAGTAGGGCCTGGGAGTGAATCGGCACCCGAGATGGTTTTGGGTGAGCCTGTGGTTGAGCACGGTCTGGTGCGGGCTGATCTGACTTCTGTTTTATAAGGGCTTCTGGAGTTTCTTGGAGCTACTCTAGCATGCAAGTCCTCAAAGCTTATTTGTTCCTCCAGCATCGAACAAGATTCCTCAACCTTGTTGTTCTTTAAGAAGAAGACTTCAGAGTTTAGGTTACCTTCTGTTAAATGATTATGCTCCTTATCATTGTGTGTAGTGAGCAAGTCATTGTCTTTTGCTACCTCTTGTTTGATTTGCAATGTCACAGTGTTGTCTTTGCTTGAGCATGTTTGAGTGATCACAGTGATGTCTTTGTTGAGGAGAGCTTCAGCCACATCATAAGACTCACAGTTAAGCTTTGAGGCAGTGTTTTGGTGTTCACAAGTGTCGACTTTATGTCTTCCCAGTTCTTCACTAGATCCCTTAAACGGTGACGAGCCATGATTATGGTTTTGTGAGTCAGACAAATATGATGTGATATTACTACAGGTGTTGTTTGGTGAAAACATCTCCAACTCTGATGCCATTTTAGACAATATATCCTCTGGTAATCCTGGGGAGCATCTGGGAAGCGAGGAACCATTCAAGTGCAAATTTGAACAATCTTTGGATGATTTAACACCATCTTTATTCATTTCAAAAGGTGGTTGCAACTCAGACGGTGAACTTCCAGAATCAATAAAAGCAAACTCTGGGGTACTTTCTGTATTGTTGTTAGAATCTCTAGTTGAGAGGGTCAACAAAGCCACTCCATCGGTTTTAGTCCTGCATTGTTGTTCACTGGAGACCTTTATTTCACAGGACGATTCTGAATCGTGTTTTGGTTGGGTCTGAGGTGAACTGCAAAGTGATTCAGTCACTGAGGTTTCCCAGTCAGATGGGAAACACAGAGTTTCAGGAACCGTGTACTCACATTCAGGACCATTCGGTGAGCCATTACCATCATTGCTAGTGGCAAAATTTTCACCCCTTGCTTCCCCAACCATTAATTCGTTCAGTCTGATACCACTGTGCAACTCTGCATCTATTTTGTTACACCCTACTGGAGAAATATGGTGCAACTCTTTATCTGAACATAAAATCTCAGAGTTTCTCTTCAAGTCTCCATCTTTTGCATGCTGAAGGGAGGCAAAGTCAGTCTGGGAAAGGAAGCAGGCCTCTTTCTGCACAGCAAGCTCCTGGGCTCTATCCAACCAGCTGTCCGTGGTGATCCCTTGTGTCCTCATGGGTCTACGTGGTGGTAGAGGAGGAAGATCCCATGGCCTTGAAAAACCCATGTCAACTTCATCGACCCTTAAACCAGTGTTCGCTTTGTTGGTTACACACTGGTTTGTATTTGGTACCTGTGAGAGAAACGGTGCCGATGGAGGTCTGGCTGGAGTCCCATTTGGTGATTTGAGCCGGCTGGTGGCAAATGCTTCAAAATCATCCCATTTCCCAGCCCTCTCAGATAGAGAGTAGTTCGGATTAGTGTTCGAGTTTCGATCTGGTGTCTCAGGCATAATAGCTGGAAGAGATCTCTGTCTGGACATACTTCTGGGTCTTTCCCGTTTTATTGCATACATTTTGTTCTGTGCTCCATTACGGAGGGGACTGCATCCGACTGGATAATGATAAAGACTGGAATTAAGAGAACAGTAGCCAGCAGTCGGAGACTTCAATGCTTCCTCAGCTATAAGATCCTCAAAAAAGGGGTTTTGCTGTAGTCGTGTGAGGAAAGGATTGGAGGGAGAGATGGAAGTGGGTGTTGGGGAAGAGTGAGTGAATGGGCTGGTGTGATTGCCACTAGGGGGAGACACCGAGCCAGTAGTGCAACTGAGGGGAAGAGAGCATGGGGGCTGACTGGGGGAGCAAGGGATCTGACAGGGGGTGTCTGAGCTGCTCTCTACCTTAGGAGAGACTCCCAGCCTGCGGAGGGAAGGCACAAGTAGTCCTCTTAGTCATAGTGTGCAATGGGCCAGAAAATCTAACTATGAGTGGGGAGAGGAGAGAGACTGTTCTTTTCTATTACAGAGAGACCTCTCAAAGGGATAGTTCACCCAAAAAATGAATATTCTGTTATTAATTACCCTTGTGTCATTCCAAACCCGTAAGACCTTCGTTCATCTTCGGAACTCAAATTAAGATATTTTTGATGCATTCCGAGAGCTCTCTGAACCCTCCCATAGACAACAAGGATCCTAACATGATCAAGGCTCAGAAACGTAGTAAGGAGATTGTTAAAATAGTCCATGTGACATCAGTGGTTCAACCGTAAGTTAAAGAAGCTACAAGAATACTTTTTTTGTGCTAAGAAGACAAAAATAACAAATTTATTCAACAATTTGTCTCCTCCTCGTCACCCTAGCGCCATTTTGGAGCACATCACATATGTAAACAATGTATGCTGTTTTGCGTTAGCAGCACCATATGTTGTTTACGTTGTTTACAATTTGATTTAAACGTAAACAACGTATTCGTGTACATACATTGCATACGTATATGATACTCTCCAAAATGGCGATAGGGTGACGCGGAGGAGACGAATTGTTGAATAAAGGAGTTTTTTTGTTTTCTTTGTGCAAAAAAAAGTATCCTTGTAGCTTCATAAAATTACAGTTAAACCACTGATGTCAAATGGATTATTTTAACAATCTCCTTGCTACGTTAATAAGCCTTGATCATGTTAGGATCCTTGCTGTCTATGAAAGGGTAAGAGGGGGTAAGATATCAAAAATATCTTAATTTGTGTTCTGAAGATGAATTAAGGTCTCACGGGTTTTGAACAACATGAGGCTGAGTAATTAATGACAGAATTTTCCTTTTTGGGTGAACTATCCCTTTAATAGAAGAAAAACTGTCTTTGGATTCAAATTTGTTCATGTTTTGAACAGATAGCACACTGTTCCTACATAAATACTCCTGGCTTAGCAGGAACACAAGGGTAGAAAAGACATTTCCTGTCAGCCTATAAACTCTAATTAGGGGTGGGTGATATACCTGTAAACATGATAAATGGGAACAAATTAAAAAAATGGTATAAATTGTGGATCATCATCCCTAGTGTGATTATGCTAAAGTGATGTTTCGATGTTGTTGCAAAGTTTAGCATTTGCATGCATTTTTAAGCCTTGCCAATTTAAACTTAAGCAATTTTAAAACATTCAAGCACAATAAGACATAAGACATGAAATAACTCAAGTTTTGTTTCCTCATTTCACATAGCATGAGTACTGAATTACATTCTTTTCATGGTTATTTTGCTTATTGTCAAATATTCAAAAAGATATAAGGCAATGCCAATCTTGCCAATACCGTTTTATTCACATAAGCACTGTTGGTGATGTTTTTAGTGAACATAAACAGTTGGGAGAAAATGGGATGTGTATATAGTGTGTTTGATGTATCCGTTTTAGAATAATATACCTGCTGACTGTATAATTTAATGGCTTTTAATCAAAAAATGGGAAAAAAAACTAGTGAAAGCACTCACTGATCTTGAATGAACTACTTTTTTAGCTTTAATAATAATACCTGTATATTTAATTAATACAGTGAAGACTGTGCAGTGGTTTATTGTACATTTGATTGCTTTATTCAATTTCTGTAGTATTTCTTACCCCTTTCTTTTATTTTAGTTAGTAGTTTACTTGTTTTCACTAAGCTTGAGAACCTATTTTTATTAATTAAGCTAGTATTGTGGATAATGTATAATTGTAAAATTTCAATTTCGCATACAATTTTATCATAGCAACTTTATTTCAATTTCAAGCAAAAAATAAATAACTACATACATTTGTGACATATATTGTTGACATAAAATTACCAATAAAGTTTTGTCATATCACCCACTCCTAACTCTAATAAAAATAAACCAGGTTAAACTATAAAAAAAGGCTGAATGTGTCAAAAAAAAAATCATGCTGATGAATGAAAAATAAATTAATGGAATTACTGAAATGTGAAATTAAAAAGTACATAAATCAATCAATTTAATGTAAGTGGACATTTCTTTTAAAAACTGCTGATGTTTTTGAATGCTTCAACAAATCTGTGGAACTTGACAAACAATTTTTTATTAAAACTCACACATTAACAAACCCTTCTTTGAAAAATGTCTTGACCTATGTCTTGAGATGGAAAAAGCTGCTGCAGTAACTGTTGCATCAACAAATTCAAACACTCCTTTTTCTAAGAATATTCTCGGAGGACCAAAATGCAGGCTGACATTCAAAGCCATCCACTTAAAAACCAAATATCCCTTTAGAAGCACGTCTGGCAATAAATATACAGATCATGGGGAACTGCTATTGATGATATTGGTACAAAAGCAAAGTCAGACATCTTTTGTACTGTAACATAAAACCTAGTAGCCTTGCTTGGCCTTCACTCACCTTGGCTTGTTCTGGGAGTCACCCGAGCCAAACCATCCTCTGCGTCTGCCCTCAAGAGGAGCAGAAACCTGGCTCTGCTCTGGCTTGGCTGGGAGAGAGTCACTCCGCCCGCTAGAAAACAGAGTTTTCCTCAGCTTTTTTCCTTTATCCACCACTTCCACCGGTCCCACCGAAGTGGCGGGACTCTGAGCTTCATCTGCCTCACCGTCCTCCTTCTTGCTCTTTTCAATGGACCAACGTCTCCCATCGCTCTTCTGCGAGTCTTCACCACGTCGGGTCAGATTCTGGAGAGAGCGAGAAAGGGGTGCACATTTCTCTAGCAGGGAGCGCTTGGCCGGGATGGTGCTTAGACTCTTGGGGCTGACAGGCTCGGATGAGTAGATGTGGCTACCGTTGATGCAGAGGGTTGATTTGGAGAGCGGCATACTTTGGCCTTTGAGGTTTTCCACAGCAGGGCTGGGATGAGGAAGACCTGTGATCTTACTGGCTTCATCACTGTGTGCACGCTTGTGAGTCATCACTTTAAAGACAGAGGTCACAGAGAGGAGAGAAAGAAAGGGTACAGACAAAGTTCAGTATGGCCCAAACCATACATCTGAGCAGAGGTCTTTATTCACTCACCCTCATGTCATTCCAAACATGTTTGACTTTCTTTCATCTTTGAAACGCAACAGAAGATATTTTGAAAAATGTCTCAGGGTTTTTTTTTGTCCAAACAGTGGGTCCAATGTTGTTTTTGGACCCCAATGACTTCAATTGTATGCACAAAAACTGTTTTTTTGTTTGTTTTTATTTTAATGTCTTTGAATATGATGCACAGAATAAAGAAACTGATAAGAGTTTAGAACAACACAAGGGTTTTCATAAACTATCATATGAAGTCCACAACTGACCTTTCATCCCACCTTCAGTGTCCATTCGGAAGGGCTCCATCACTCTGCTGCTGTAGATGGGTGTTCTGGACAGCTCTACTGAGACGAATGGATCCCCGGCGGAGGATGCCATACTACTGTCTGATGCCAATGACGAACACGACCGAGTGTCTGAATTCTTGCGCAGCTTCCCCTTAAGGAAGAAGTCTTTCACCTTACTCTGGTGTACATCGACCCCCTCTTCCTCGCCCGGCTCATCTGGTCCACCATCTCCTGCAAAGGGAGGACCTACAGACCCTGATAGTGCGGCGAAGCGACCAGGTAAAATGGCAGAGGAGGATTCCATGTCTCCTCTCTTTCTTCCCGTGACGCGGTCCTTCAGCTTTCCAAATGCAGAACGGGGCTTGTCCTTTATGGTCAGATCGTACATGCTAGCGGTCATGTTGTTGCGGGTGAACTGGACGGTGACCTGCAGTTCGCCCCGCTCCTTCTCCTTCCGACCAGCCTTGGAGTGTAGCTTGACCCACCTTAAACATAGAAGGAAAACCGTCAGCTGAAAGGAAATTTTATATTTATCACTTAAAGTTATTTTTTACAAACTTAAACTAATCTTTAATAAAAATCTAATGCAATTTTTCACTGTACATTATAATGCCTTAATAAATAAATTAACTTGTAGTATTTAAAATAAATGATCAGAGGTTTCATTTAGACAAAATATTATAGAATTGTCATATATATGCAATTCATCTGTTAATTACCATTATATAAATATAATTAAACATCAGGCCAGAACGGTGCATCCTTACTTTCAGAACATCGATATCTTTTTATAGTTATCATAGCATAAATTATGAATTATCTTAATGATCCTAGTTTTCGTTAAACAAAGTATACAGTTCCCTTCAAAAGCTTTAATTTTGTTTTTGAAAGACATTCCTACTTTTATTCAGGATGCACTGAACTGATCAAAAGTGACTTTAAAAGATTTACAATATTATAAAAGTTTTTCTTTCTATTCATCAAAGAATCCTGAAGAAATGATCACTGTTTCCACAACACTTAAACAGCACAACAACATGAATCAATTATTTTTTTTTGTAATATTGCAATATAAAGTTATTTAAATTGTAATATTTCTCAACATTACTGTCTTTACTGCATCAAATGCAGCCTTGGTGAGCATGAGAGACTTCCTTCAATTGTAATTATTATGTTTATTTTTTTCTTTGGATTTTAGGATAAAATTTTCTCACTTGTAAAATTATGCTCTCACTGTCGGCCTCATCTTTTATAACGCTGGCTTACAATTTCCTGCTCCACACTAAAGCAAGCGGGTATGACATATATTGCAGCGGGGGCCTCTTGAACAAATGTTACTGCCTTAGCACGATGCCGGCCCTTTGTCTCACACAGAACCAGCGGTGAAACTATTTCCTCCATTTCCGGTAGAGCAGAGCACCTCATGTGTGCACATGTGCAGAGAGCCAAGAAAAATGCCTTACACTGGGAGATGCAGAAGAGAGAGAGAGAGAGAGAGAGAGAGAGAGAGGTGCAACTCTGAGCTAAATTAAGGCCAGATGTGCAGAACAGCCTCACGCCTACAACAACACGTGATGACTCAGACGAGTGTGTGCAGAGACGGGCATCTCCATATGTCTCTCCACATGACCTGAAGCGCTGAGAGGCATACATGGCAGTGCAAACTTTAACTAGAAAATGAAAGTTCGTCAAGATAAACATTGAATGTTGACTTGACAAAGTCATTTGTTATGCAGTTAGTAGACCGCTTCTCCCACCACACTCCTGCATTATGGTTGCTAGGCCGTTACTAAGGTGCATTGTAATGGTTAGTGGTTCTCAGCCTTTTAACTCAAAGATTCCTCATTGTCCGACACAGTATCTGAAGGACCCCTCATACAGACCCAGATATTTTCAGTATTTCTACCATAATGACAAAGCAGCTTGTTTTAAAGCTTAAGAAAACATACTTTTTGATATATTAATAATAACAATAAATATATTATAATAAGTAACCACAATTACACAGACATTTCTAGAATTGTATGTTCTTAAAAAACAAAAAAAAAACAAAAAAAACAACAACACACGTTAATCATTAAGCTGGGAAAAATATAATTTTACAACAAAAACTACTTACATCTTGTTTTTTGTATTTGGCTAATTAGATTGTATAAATAATAAAAATAATAATAAGTACTTATTCATCCTGTGGCCCCTTTTGAAGTTAAGATGAGATTTTCTTGAAACACTTTGGCAGATTTGGGATTTTCAAAGCCTGTGACATGCTGAAACTGATTAGAAACAAATATATAAATGTAGTTTATATCATAAACTTTAACTTGCATTAGGCATTTATTAACATCTTAACAGTCTTTCAACCAGTTTTGATTTAGTGAATCAGTTTAATGTTTAGTTGAACATTATGTGTATTTAATAGTTGAATTGTGGACGTGAGAATAAAGGAAGGCGTATTAAATATGAAAATAACAATGTTATTGTTGCTCAGCATGCCTCACTGATTTCCTCCCTCACTTGTTTATAGAGCTTTCAGCCAAAAGGCCCCCACCTACCTCCTCTCTTCCTCCCCTCCCATGACAAATGATTTACTCCTCCTAATGACGGCACTACTAAACATCTAGTTGAATTTCTTCTATTAGAAGCTTTTAAACAAGAGCGATATTCAAATAAAAATAAACAATGAAAAGAAAAAAAAAGTAGACAAGATTCCAGGAAGGTTACGTCTGTTGGAGTGCAGTGAAATGTGTGTTTGTTGAGTTCAGTGCAGACTCTTGTGTCCATTCTGACACATGCTGGTACTGACGCAAACACACTCATGAGGACTAGATGCAGCATGCCCCTCCAAGTATATTGCTGTTGTTGTGTCTGCAAAAGCATATCCCATTACTCTTGTATTCAAAACAGTGTTGGCTTTGCACTTCTCATAGATCCCTTGTGTGGCTTCAACCACCTTGCAGTTGTTTAATATTGCATGTGACATCAGTAATTTAGCTTATGTTTTGGTGGCTGGTCAAAGACTCTTCCTGCAGTCCAGTCACGTTGCGGATGGGAATGTCTGTCCAACTGTGAAATGGGTGCACAGAAATTCTTCCACCCAAAATCACAGGCTCAAGGTTTTGGCATGCCTGTGTCAAATATCCCAGGACTATATCAACTGAAAAACAATGAAAGCTGTTCTTTAAAAATATATTCAGCTTCACAAACATAAGGCTATAAAAAACGAAGATAGATTGTGTATCTTAAGGCTATACTTTTTTTACACTCACTCTTGGGAATGAAGAGAAGTGGTAAAACAAGACTAAAAATGCCATGAATGTTTATTCTTTTACATGTAGCCTATAATCATAGTAGGCTATCATTGAGAGGCTTACTACTATAGTTTTAATTATTTTTTTATTATTTTAAATACATTTGTCATGTTTTTTACAGTCTATACAGTTTCTATTTTATTTTTATTTAAATTTTATGTTATTTCAGTACATCAAATTAAAATATTTTGAGTTAACACATTTATTTCAAGTAATGAAAACTAGCCTATGATATTTCTACTTAGACTATTTTACGCATTACTTGCTGAAACATAAACCTGAGCTGGGCAGCTTCCCTTACGAAGATTAACCATGTTTACTATAGTTAAACCACAAATTAACCATGTTTTTTTGTAGTAAAACTGTGGTTATACAAATGGTAATAAATACCATGGTTACTACACTTTTACTACAATAAAACCATATTTAATTTTCGTAAGGGCTGTCTTCTAGCTACTAGTCTAGTGGTTATTTTTTATATTTTTTAAATGCACAAATAAATGAATGAATAGTAATCATTCAATACCATGTATCTGATGCCATCACTGTGCCATGGCACTGCCTCAGTACAAAAGTCTCAAGGAGGCTCGACCAAGAGGCCTATAATTGATCCTATTATTAGCTACAATACTCACTCATTTCTGGGACACATTCCATCCTGGAAAACTTTGTGGAGGGGAATAACAGCTTGACCGAGAAACACGTCGAGCCCGATGAGCACGCGGTGCATCACTGTGAGCACGAGACTGCTGCTCATCTCACCCGCCTCCAGCAGCCCGGAGAGCAGCTCAAACGAGCACTCCTCGCTCCACTGCGGCTCCTCAGCCTTCTCCACCAGGCCGGTGGTGTACTTCTCCTTGCCTACCTGGATGATGGTGTAAACATAGCGGCTGCCCTGCTTGCCCTTCGTCCGCAGACCCCTCGCGCGAAGGACGGTCACGTTGACGTGCGTCGGGACCCATCTCTGTTCGTCGTCGTCCAGGCTGATCAGAGGCATCCCGCTGCGGTTGGCGTCGCAGTTGTTTGGGATGATCCAGCAGAATGACACTTGCGCACTGGATAACTATGCACTGTCCGCGCCCTCGCGCCTGTCCGCCGCGCGAAGTTGCAGTGAGACAAAGCGCTGCATTATCGTCCAGCTCAATTCAAAAGGACAAACACAATCGTAACGTTTATAACAAACTATCTCTGGCGAGTCAAACTTCACATCAGTTTACTGTAGTGGGCGTTCTGGACCCTCTGCGTCACCACAACAACGGATTTTTGACAACTCACTGCACTGCTGCTGCGGGGCCCGCCCTCCAACATTTTGTGGGGGCTCCGCAATAAAGTATCCAGCTGAATTAAAGAGAAAGGCGACTCAAATCCGTGCTGCACTAGTTCACGTTCACCCCAGAACATAGAAACAATCCGCAGCAGAGATCACTAGTTTGAGCTCTGCTTCGACAGGGAGCACGCGGTGATGAGTGTGGGAAAACTTATCCACGCTGAACAAGTTCACTGCAGTAAGTGGCGTTTGTGTCGTCAACGAGTTTCGAATGAATCATTTAAGTTAACGAGTCGGTTGGTTTGAACAAATATTATACGTGACATGATATTGTTCTCATCTTTTTTTTATACACTGAAGCCTTCAAATATCATTCGAGTAGAATCTGCAGAGATGCACATTGTGGGCGTTCTCAACTCTGGCCCTCGAGATCCATTTTCCTGCAGAGTTTAGATCTAATTAACCTTCATCAAACTCACCTGCCTGTAACGGTCTCGCAATTCTGGAGAACTCGATGGGAACCTCTGGTCAAATAAATGAAAGACAGAGTCTGAACGAACTGAACTGGAACACTGGCTAACAAAACCTGAAGAGAGATAAAGGCGCATTTAATCAAGCGGCTGAGTGAATGATTTCATGACTCCGTCTGTTACCTGCAAAAAGAGTCAGCGAGTGAATCAGAATCGTAATTATTCTGTCAGTAAACCTATTCAAAAGATTCGAATCAACGAATCAAACCCCCATCACTTCTGCAATACAGTGAAGATAGTTCTAAGTAGTGATGGGAACTTCGGCTCTTTTCAGAGAGCCGGCTCTTTTGGCTCAGCTCCCAAAAAAGAGCCGGCTCTTTCGACTCCTGAATGGCTCTTAATTTAGGATTTTTTGTAGGGCTTTGTTTTACCATAACTTTGCAAAAATTGATGGTTTGTGTGTTGAAAAACCTTTCATGTGCAGTGTTTTTAGGAGAATCCTTATAATTGCCTAATTTTGTGCATTTATTTTGTTACAAAATCATTCTTTTGATTAATATTTTAATCAAGCATTTTATTGCACAAATTAACAACAAAACTGCAAATAAATCCACAGAACTAGAACCAAACTGAACTCAAGCAAACAGTATTAATGTTCTCAGTGAAGATTGGCATTCAAAAAAATCAGATGCCTCAGTTTTGATGGACTGATCCTATTTCTTCTTTCTGTGATTATCTGCCCTGTTTTTGAGAAGATTCTCTCTGAAGGAACCGATGTTGCCACAATACACAGTCTCCCCTCCATTAACGTTGTTACGACTCGATAACTTGCAGTGGAGTGTCGCTTAGAGTTGTGACGTTCGCGAACGAACCGATTCTTTTGAACGGCTCATAAACATGAACGATGGGAGCCGAGTCGCGGCTGGAGGGGAGCCGTTCTTTCTGTCGTTCTTTCTTCCTATGCGTGTTTCACACAGATGCACACAAATGAGCTCCTCCGAGAGACAGAACAGTTATAGGGGGAGGGGCGCACCCAGCGCAGGCCAACCCTTTATAGCGTGATGATATTAGTTATTAGTTGTGCACGCATCCTTCACGTGAGTAGGACTCCATTGGAAAAAAAACCCCTGCGTGGCTCTGTCATTGTCAGCTGTCACAGACATTCATTGCAGCCCACTTTGTTATTGTTCATTGACTTGAAGTGGCTGATGTCCTATTTGCAAAGTTTACAGTAGTATGTAGACATTTCCATTTTATTTATTAGAATTTTATCTACTTTAAATATTTTTAGTTTTCTATCAAAATGTTCTTGCGTGATAACAATGTTCTTGTGTGGAAGTGTTTGTAGTAAAAGCTGTTTTGCACAGAAATTCATTGCAGCTGGCTTTGTTTTTTATGTTTATTTGTGAGTAGGTATTGTATGAATAACATAAGTCAACGTAGCTTTACACACACACACACACTTTGTACTAAAGGTAAATCCAAAATAGTGATGTCACTGTCTAAGCAGAGGGATTTGTGCAACCCTATGGAATATAGTCCACACATGACAAATGAGGTAATAATCAATATTTCAGAATAATTCAAACTCAGATATTGGTGTGTGATATCTGAGTTTTAATTATTTGACTACAAATCTCACCTCATCATTCCTCCCAGTGATTATTTCCAGGATAAACTGAGATGCCCCCAAGCTGGCTTCTTAAAACTGACTAAATATTTAAAAAGAGCCAAAAGAGCCGTTCTTTTGAACGGCTCTTTGAAAGGAACGGATCGCGAAGATCCGGATCCCCTCAAAGAGCCATAAATCCCATCACTAGTGTCGCTTCACTTCATCCCCTCTCTGTTTTTACATAATGTTATGATCCCATATACTCACATCTGATTGGCCGCGATGCGATTGCTGACCAATCAAAATAAAGTTCTGCCTTGAGGTAACCAGCCAAAGGAAAAAAAAAATGGGAGCCGGCTCTCACTCGATGCGAGCCGGCTCTTCTGATTCACTACAAAGCATCGGCTCTCAGAGCCGCATCTTTTGCGCATGATATCCCATAGGCGGAAATCGCGGGGGGGTCGGGGGGTCCGGACCCCCCCCCTGAGGGTTGTCCCCCCCTAAAATATAATTGAAATATGTGTATTGTACATAATATAATGATATATAGTTAAACTAATTGTGTAAGTAGTAAAACAATACAAATGCAAACGGAGCAACAACAAAAAAAGTTTTAAACATCTCGAGTTCCCTCTGCTTTGCCTCACATTGCTTTGGTCCACTGCCTGCTCCCCTTTTACCTCACCACCATCAACACGCACACACACACACACACACACACACACACACACAGTCCGGTGCGAGAAAACAATGTGTTTCAGTAGTTGTGGAACTCCATAAGTCAAGCTTACTTTATTCACATTAAACATCGGATGACGTGATTATTTTCTCTTTAATGAAGATGATGCTGAGTCATTAATAAATCGTGTCCAAAAATATTGTGTACCAATTTACTTTTGTCACCGATGTAGTCTGCGCTGTTAGCGATTATAACAGGCGTTTTATACAGGCGTTTACCTAGCTTGTTTAATATCATTAGACTAGTGCGGGTGCGCATTTAGATTTTCCCGCGTTCACTATGATTTAGTCGGTTTCAGTGGCGGCTCGTCGGGTGAGGCCAAATTTTGAGGTGAAAATGAGGAAGATTTAATGTTAATAAAATTCACTATTCATTTCAGTTCATGTCTCAGAATGTATATATTTTTGTTTGTAATTTCACAGTTGTAATACATGAAAGCTCCGCTTTCCTATCGCGAATGTGCCGAATCTGCTGATGTAATTACAACCGCTAAATGAAAGAGAAGGGGAGGCCAGGGGAACCAATCAGCATCGAGTGTTCACTTTCAGCGCTGAGGAGTGCTGAGAAAAGTAACATCATAGAGGAGGCTAGCCTCCCTGCTGGTATATCCATAGACATCATATAGGTATATGGGTATATCAACCAACCATCATAAAGACGAGACGTAAATTACGTGCTATATTAGTTTGAATATGTTTTTATACAGTCTATGGTTTGGACGTCTCCCGGAGCGGCTGGGCTGATAATTTAGTAAGTATTTATAATGAGTAGCGATATTGAATATATTTTCTTTACGGTTTCTGACTAAAAGCCGCCAAAAAGCAATTTTATAGTGGTTAAGCAAATAATAATAATAATAACAATCGGCAGGGATCCCCAGACCAATACAATTAGTTTGCCTCCTCTATTTTAAAATTCAGGAGCCCCCACTGGTCGGTTTATTGCATTTAATATAGTTAATTTAATATAACATCATACTAAGAGTGCAATTGTTCTCCAGATATTAGCATAACAAATGTGATTTTGATTTTTATAAAAATTGAATTAACAAGAAGTTAATATTAAGTGCATTTTAGGCACCATATTGCCTGTTTTAGCTCTATTTCACCGACGAAAAAAGTTGAAATCTAAGCTACAGCAGTAACAGCGCTAATTGCGTCTTTGAGAAACACACTGAGGAGGTGTTTCCTAACTGAATTGATCCACTTTTTGAACAAATCAGTCATTGACGTAATAAATTAATATTCTTTTGTTTTTTCCCCCCTATTTCACGTCTACACCGATCTCACTATACAGTTGTGTGAGGGTGTATGTCTAAAAATGTGTATGCCTTCATTTTGCTAGGCATGGCAAATGTTTTTATATATGCAATGTTTTAATTATAACTGTGAAGCAACAACATTGCTATTAAATGTGCTATGTAAATAAATAAAAGTTGAAGTTAAGTTCAAATTCCATTGTATTTTGGTGACTTGATTGTGTAAACAACATAAAAAACAATTATTAAAAAAAAAAAAAAAATTGTTAAAAAAAAAATTATTTTGTAGAATGTTTTGGTCATTTTAGTCAGCTTTTTCATTGAACCAGAAAGAAACTTTGAGAAGAAGGATAATGGAACGGTCTCCATGCAATAGTAAGGATTCCCCCCCCCCCCAACATTTAGATGATATTTTAGCCCCTGCCATCACTAGCTCTGTGGGGTGGAGTTCGACGCTATCTATGCTCAACTGTCTTATGTTGAAGATGAGTTTTTTCCGGCTGAACTAAATCTCTGTTTGAGCCACATATATTGCGCAATGCCGCGCAATACATTACATACCAAGTTAAAGATATAACTTTAGTTCATTTACAATGGATGGTGATTATACTGCTGAAAAACAACAAGAGTTTAAAATAAAATGGTTTGCTGGCCTTGGTCCAGCTGATCTGCTGAAAGATTTTAAAAGCAATTTTCACTTTGAGCCCAATTTTGTATTCTTGTTTATCATAGGCTAATATGCTGCATCCGAATGATTTCATAAGGTGTACTCACATTCACTCCGCAGACATTTGCAATTATTCACAATGAAGTGAATTTGACAGCCTTTGAACTGGTTTCACAAAGAAACGTTGCAGTAGCTTTATTGTTGTCTACTGCCATCTATTGTTCACCGTCTGGAATGAAAGGAGCAGCTACTATTGAAACACAACACGGATGGCATTGTCTGGATCACTTATTTTGCTTCATTGTCTTTTCTCATTTTTGTCAACATTACATAAATGCATCTTCCATTTGAAACGAAAATATCATTAATAGGTAAGAAGAAAAACAGTCTCATCACTTTTGGCGGGCTTCACAGTGTTGACACGTTCTTTGAAAAGACTAGAGGACTAACAAATTTCAATTACCACAGATTTTTACAATCACAACAGGCTACATATCACATCAACAGTGGCTTTTCGATGTCTGGTAGTCAAAGGCAACAGCAAATTGGTAACTTATTTTGAAATCTTTATACCACTCTGACACAACTTCATCAGCTGTTTAATGTTTGGGAATTGCTGACTTTTAAACCTGAACATGAACTTGGGCCATACAGAAGCCATTAGTAGCAGAATAATGAGGCCACAGATCTTCAACAGCCTTAACGCTCACGAGATTTTATGCTGTGTGAGCAGGTTGAAATGTTAGGGATCCCCCACCATCAGCCGTCTGATGAAGCGTCGTGGAGAATGAATTCAAAATGAGTAATTAAATCACATTTGACTGAATTCTACCAGACATTACAAAATGACCTGCATGTAAAAACATTTCACAGACCGAGACTTTGTCTAAGGCATTAAAGAAAGATGGTCCATTTTCAAACACATTTTTCTTTTGTTTGAAAACCCAAACACAGCCAGAGGCCACTAATGTAACAGGAACACCAAGAGATAAACAACAGTCTGAAATTGGCAGTATTTGTAGTTCTTAGTGGTAGATGGTGTCTCTTTTTTTAAGGCATTTCATTTAGTCTCTTAGTCACAGAGAATATTATAATGTGGCAGAATAAATGAAGTCAGGTTGATCCTTTAAACATGATCTTTGTGGTGCTTGACGAACTAGAATCAAGCAGCAGCAACACAAATTATGAACAACATCGCTTCCTTATTGGATCAGAGGAAAGATTAGGAAGCCACCCAACACTCTACATTACAAACTCACTGTATCTCCAGTCACTGACAGATTGTAGAGTTCAGTAATTTCCTCCTGCAGACACTTTGAAAATTATACATTATACAACATAATTTTTTTTTAATAAACATAACAGATTATTCAACACCGTATGATAAAATAGAGGGCGGCACTTTAAATTTAACCATATCAGAAAATCATATTAGCACCTAATTTGCAGGCTGTCTGAATAACCATCTAACCAATCTGACACAAGAAAGGAAGCTCTCCTTATTATTTACATTGGGATAAAATGGATACATTCATGTTGCTATCACATTTGATGGAACAAATCAGGAAATGTAGCGCATATTAACCTGATATTATGTAAAATTAAACCAACTCTGCTGCCTAGTGACTACTTACCATTTAAACAATATAGCATGGAAGAATCCCACATTATTTATTGGGTAGGTGTGAATGCCCTGGAATGTTTTGACAGTAAGGAACAAGGATTATTTTCATACACAAACCACATTAAGATCATGTAAGTGCTGCAACTTCTGTATGAGCCGATCCGGAGGGTCTGATCCATGATTTGGATGTATTTTTCTTCTTTAGTCCCCCAAACCATTCTGTGAGCCCTTCAGATAGAGCTCATCCTGAGAGAGCTGCCCGTCGTAGCTTTCCATGTATAAACTACCAGTGCTGCTGCTACAGCTGCCCCCGCTCCCCAAGAAAGAGCACACAGCCCGGCCCTGCCGCGCGTGCCCTACTGCATCACTGAAGACTTTGTTTATCTGCTCCTCGGAGGGCATCCACCAGTCAGGATTAGAAGCACAGTGCATCCGGATAAACTCTGCAAAAGAGAGGGAATGAGGGAGATAGAACAAGTGAGATGATAAATTAAGTCTGCATAATTATTGCACTCATAATCTGATTGAAATTAGATGCTAAAATAATTTTTTTCTTTAAAGTGTAAGAACGATTTAACTCAACTACCTCTGAGACATGTGACCTTGATGGGGTTGAGAGGTCTTCTCTCCGGCCCCGGCTCCCCTGTGTGTACCGAACGTTTCCTCTTCCCCAGACCGCATGAGTATTTGAGCTCATCTGTGGTGAACACGAACCGGATAAGGTAACGCAGGAGCCGCCGGCCATCTTTTTTTGAGGAGTTGACTGCCTCGTCCCACTGCTTATTGGTGATGAAGAGAGGATAGTTCCCCAGAAGCTGTTTACTGCCCTATTTAGAAAGACAGAGATTATAAATTGTAGGGGGGAAGAAATCTTTAATCTTTAATGTGCTTTAATGCATCAACATTTAAACAGACGCTGCACTAAATACAGTACCAGAAAACAGGCAAATTCAATATAAAGAACTGAAACTTTACTGGGATGCTTAAAGACTCTGTTGCTTTTAGTTTACGTAACAGTTTTTTAAAGTAATATTTTCATAACCTCAGATTAGACTTTAATTTGACTGACAAAGTTTCAGTTCTTTTCCCACTGGTAATCGTTTCTTGTGTAAACAAGTGTCTCTGTGGTTTTCATGACTGTTTTAACAGCACTGAAAGGTCTTTGTCAGGCTCACCTCTGTAAGCTGCTCTTCAGGCTGGGGCTGCACAAATTGGTTGTAGTGCCGAAGAACAGTCTTAAAAAAGTCCAGCACATTCTGGCAAGGAGCTGTTAAGGCAAAACCAGCGAAACTTGTTGGCTAATGAACTTTTAGTTTTATTTAAACCAAACAAGCTGAAATGTTGTAAAATACAAATACAAATGTTTCCCCATTTAGTGGCAAATACAGTCAGTTGTCTCCAACTCTTTTTGGACACTTTCAGTTGTAGAATAAATAAATCATAACTTACAAATACACTGTGAAAAAGGCTTTTTTATAAAGGTATCCAAAACTGAAACAGTTTCATAGTTTCCACTGCAAAAGTCAGACATGCGATAAGCTAAGGACCAAAAAAAAAAAACATTTCCCTGTTCTATATTGGCTATACAATAATAATATTCAAAATAAAAATTAACAAATTTAAAAAGACAAATATTACTATTGCAACAATATTATTATACTGAATAATTATAATGTAGTATTTAATAATAATTTCATTTTACAGAACAACTGTAAATTTATAATACTAATATTTGTCTGAATTTCTCTGCTTTCAAACATTATACTACAGACCTTTATTTTGGTAGCAAACAGCTGGAAGACTGTGGAACTTCTTTTTTGTTGACAACAGATTTCTAAACAATTCTCTTTACAAATTTTTGTAATGAAAATCTACTGTGTCTCCAGAAAGTCTGATAAACATTTAGTGAACAACCTAGACCCCTTTTAAGTACACTGGGCACCTTTAAAAGCTTAGGATAGTAATCAGGAATTTGTGGATAATAGAATGACTACAGTGTGTCTAATATCAAGACAGAAATAAAACCAAATCATGAAGGTTTAATACCTGGTATGTTGTCAAGTTTGTGTCTCAGTTCCTCGTTTTCCTGCTGTAGACTAAGAACTTCCTGTTCCAGCTCCATACAGCGTGGGCAGCAACCTTCCTCCTCATCTTCCTCAGGCAGTGTGGATGAGGGGTGTCCGTATGACTCAGAAGGTGCTGGAGAAGCCCAGCCGCCTAAGTTCTGCCTCGGGGACCCTGATGCTGCCGGCTCAGCCTCTACAGGGCGACACCGTTCACTGTCTGAGGACTGGGGTCCGGAGAGCAGGTAGTTCTGAAGAGACTCGGTGAAAATCCGGAGGAAAGCGGAAGTCTGCTGTTGGTTCCAGTGGTTGCCCCGTTGGGTCTCCTCACCTGTGTCCTCTGACCTGGTCTTAGAACTGAGCCTCTCTCCTGGAGACAAGCAGCTGTCCTCCTGTTTTATGAGAGTGGAGATGGAAGAGGACGGAGGGACGAGGGAAGGCTGGGGCTCCAGGAGACGTCCGTTACTGTTGAGGAGGCTGAGGACTCGACTGCACTGCTGGGCAAAAGCATCCAGTACAAGACGGTTTTCTGAGGGGAGAGCAAAATCACACTTAAATTGCAGCATCAGATTTCTTCATTTCATTTTTTGTATCCAAAAAAAATGGTTCAGCCATAAGTGAAATTTGAAATTGTGTATTTTAAAACCTGCATGACATCTGTTGTCAATTTTTTTTATTTACAGTAGGACTTGTCTGTACTACCACATGCATCAAGCAATTTTCAAGACAACATTTTCATGTTTACAATGCTTTTTCAGTGCAATTTTGTACATTTAATTTATTACAGTCAAACCAAAATTTAATCAGACACCTTCAACATTTCTCACATTATCACAGTTTATTCGCTATAGTTTAGAAAATGGTAATAAAATATGACAAGAACTCAAAAGAGTTAAACCGAGTCAGGACAAATTCATCTTGATAATGTCAGATAACTTTGACAGAAAGGTATGTAATGAATTTGATTGAATAGCTGTCAGCTGTACATAATTGGATAATACCAATTACCAATGCTTAATTTTGTTCAGTCTGTGGTACACAAAGGTCGCATTAGCAATTACAGAAAAAAACACTCAAGCAAAACATGATCAGGTCAAAGTGTCTGAAGACCTTTTGGTCCCAAATCAGTTTTACTGGTAGTCCACTGTATGAATAATTTTTGGTTTGACTGTATTTTAGTTTTGCCTAATTTCCCAATACCACTGCTTTTGATCTTTGTGAGCTCCATTTTTGCTTTTTCGTTACATCCTTCATGTCCTCTGTTTGCACTTTCCATCATTTCTATCTTTAAATCTGCAACTTGGTCCTGCATACCTACAGATTTAGGACGAGATAAGGACGCTGTGAATCTGTCCGCACACACATAACTCATTTTTCATGGTGTCATGGTTCTAATAAACACCATTCATATCTTCCAAATCCTCAATAAATATGATGAGAAGCAGAGAGATTAATAAAAGAAAAATGCTGACCAACCAAGCGCATACAGTACAGCCTTCTGGCCGCACCCAGATGCAGAATCTTAGAACGATTATGAATTTGTCACCCTCAGACAAAGACACAGGGCAGACAATTATCAGCTCAGGCAGTAGCTGTGGCACCCGCAGCCTCCGCCGTCACCTGGATGTGTCTATCAGCTTAAGCAGATGTGGCCATTTATTAACATGCACAGCATCTCTGTTTACCCCCAGCAAGATGGATTTGATATTCTCCTCTATCCCTCTCCCTCCTCCTTTGCTGCTGTCGTTCCCTCTCTTCCCCTCTCTCCCTCCCTCTCTTCCTCTGTTTTGCCACAGAGAGTGCGCCTCATGAAATTTCATTAAACACAACATGTGCCGCAGAGCCAAATTTATGAGCCACATTTGTTTTAATCACGATCCCATTGGAGGAGCTTTTAAATGCAATTTGGATTATTGCACTGATCTCAGGAGCTGTGTCCTTGGGTGTCTACGGCTTCTTTCCCCGGGGCTAGAAAGATGAAACCATTAGCATTGTCTTATTGGCAAAAAAAATCCCAGAGTTTATTTTTTTGCAGTGGATATTCCATAATGATATACCAAAAGGGATCGGTATGAAATTACAATGCACTGTTTACAAGCAGGCGCCGTGAACCCTGATCTTCAATGGAAACATCTACTGTGTCTCCAACAAGTGCAATTAATATTTAGTGAACAGCCTGAAGCACTTTTAATGATGCCCAGGTGAATTTCGAAATGGACTCTGCATGTTGAACACTACATCAAAAATGAAATAAAAATAGGTGGCAAGGTTGATCTTAAACCTTCCCATATCCAATCTAATAACTCATGTGGAGAAAAACCAATCAGATGAATGTTTGTACAGACTCTGAGGCACCCTGTTGTATGATAATGACATAACTGCTCAATTCGTGAAGGCCTGAGGCTCTGCTGAATCAAAACGAACTCTTGCAACAAGCACATGAAAAACAATTACTGAAGTTGGCAAGTTTAGGTAAATCAGAGAGAGAGTGATCTGGTGAGGAAAAACAAGATGCTTTCCACAAATTCATGCTGGGAGGTGGCAGCAAGAAGAGGAGAAAAAGCAAACAACAGAACAAACAGGTATGACAAAGATTAATCCGTATTAATTTATACAGTGAACACACTCAGAAGAATTGGAGAAACTGAGGAGGAGTTTCAGCATCTGGAAAAGCAGCTGAAAATGGAGAAGATCCAAGCAGCAATGGTAAAAAAAAAAATATCCAAAACATATCCTCACTAAAGCTCTCGCCTTTGACAAAGTCCAGAATTTATTATAATTATTATATTGAATTTATGACTTAACAATGGCTTGTTAGATACAGAGAGAGCATGAGCTGAATAGAAAATCTTTGTCATAGTATAAGTACAATGCATTTATTTTGAAACTTCCAAACAGATAGTAAAGCATTTGGAAAGACTGCACAGTTCTCGTTCATATGAGGTATGTGTATAAAACACACAACATTTACCTTTTTTTTCATTTTTATATTTTTATTTTCTTAAGTTGTTAAAAATTCCAGATTTTTTAAATCATAAGATTTATATTTAAGTGTATTGTATTTATAATATTTTATTTTGTAATTAATTTTATATTTTTTAATCCTGTTGCATTGTCTTAAGATGTCCAAGTTAAAAGCTGTATATTTGTTTGGATGGATTGCCAATTTGTTGTCTATTCCCAGCAAGCAATTTCGCGTCTAATAGACGTCTAATAGCCGTCTAAACACAGCCCAGACGTCTAGGCTAAATCGAGGCTAATTTTGGGCTGTCAGTGAAAATCTAATAAACGTCTAAACATACCCCAAGAATAGACAGCTATTGAATGACTACATATATACGTCTAATAGACGTCTAACCATAGCCCAAGAATAGACAATCAGGCAGCTATTGAACGACTATATTTATACGTCCAATAGACGTCTAACCATAGCCCAAGAATAGACCGCTATTGAAAGACTATATTTATACGTCCAATAGACGTCTAACCATAGCCCAAGAATAGACCGCTATTGAACGACTATATTTATACGTCCAATAGACGTCTAACCACAGCCCAAGAATAGACTAGCCATCAATTAGACCGCTAAACGACTACATATGTAGTCATTTAATAGCGGTCTAATTGACTAGTCTATTCTTGGGCTATGGTTCAATGTCTATAAAATTTTCACTGACAGCCCAAATTTAGCCTTGTTTTAGCCTAGACGTCTGGGCTGAGTTTAGACGGCTAATAGACGTCTTTTAAACTGAAAATTGCTTGCTGGGATATATGTAGTCATTTAATAGCGGTCTAATTGACTAGTCTATTCTTGGGCTGTTCAATGTCTATTAAATTTTCACAGACAGCCCAAATTTTAGCCTAGATGTCTGGGCTGTGTTTGGATGGCTATTATGTCTTTTAAACTGAAAATTGCTTGCTGGGCTGAGGCTCTACTGAATGAAAATGAACTCTTGCAACAAGCACATGAAAAACAATTACTGAAGTTGTCAAGTTTAGGTAAATCAGAGAGAGAGAGAGAGCTGGTGAGAAAAACAAAATGCTTTCCACAGATTGATGCTGGGAGGCGGGACCTTCATTACTGATACTCTTTATATTTTTCTTTTTAAGCAATATGAGGGATTTGAGAGCATTTTAGAAATGACCTAAGCAGGTATGTCGACCACTGAGTTTGTAGCCTAATATAAAGATGTAAAAGAAGATTTTGGTAAATAATACCACAAACAGACTTACAATGTCATCCTAATATTTTAGATACAAAACATTTTATTGCAGGGGTGTTATCCATTTACCAAGCCACTGTTGTTGTTTATTTTTTCCTGTCATTACTTTCAGGTAAAACTGATGTGAAATTAAACATGTCGACATTGCTTGAATGAGTTGCATCATTTGGGCGTGGGTCCCAAATTGTGGCTGTATTTGAGTCTAAAAATAATTGCAATGTTCGTATGAAAACACACCACAAAGTTAGACACGTTAAAGTCTTCAGCTTTGTAATGGATAAAAGTTTCTGAGACAAACTCGTTCACTCACCTGAGCTTATTCCATAGGTGCAGTCTGGAGACTGGTGGCGAGCCGCGGGGTGTCTGCCGGGTGTCTCCTGGCCGCCAAACGAAGCCGCTGCCGCCGCGGCGCTCCTCGCTGATGCCGCGCTGGGTGTCGCCACTCTGCCGCTGGGCCTGACGTCGCAGGGGAGACGGTGCTGCTGACTGCTGCTGATGGAGAGGGACGCTGGCGGAAGCGGGACGTGCTGTGAATACTGCTGCTGCTGATGATGATGAGCGAGAGCTTGAGGATGATCTCCGAGCTGCGGGATGTCCACCATTGTGGGTCTGTCGTATCTCGCCTTGCCCGCCGCGCGTTTGCTCAGGAAGGTCTTGAGGGAGCTGTACGGACTCCGCTGCTGCCTGCAGATTTTGGGCGCAGAGATACCTTCATCTGCCGGTAGCATCTCCATCTCCCTCGCTTTCGAGTTTCGTTCTGTTCCGCTCTGGTTAAATCAGTTATGCCAGTGTCTCGCCGCCTTGCCCTGTGTCTCAAACACTTCTAACTCTGTCTGAGATACTCAGAGGGTGGGCGACTTTACTGACAAACCATTGCTCCAATCCCCTGGCGGTAACATCACTCGCTAGCTTTTATTCTACCAACAGGGGACTGACACCGGCGGCATCCGCGCGCGCCTCCGCTGTGTATGTGCCTCAGGGTGTCAGATGTGAGAGGTGCAAGCTGATATAAAGAGGTGTGCGCGATGCCTCCATGTTTTCTCTCATAGCCCATGTTGTCAGTGATGGGGGTTATTTGTTTGTTTGTTGTTTTAAGCTTGAACTGATTGAATTCTGAAAATCATTTACTCACCACCATGTCGTCCCAAACCTGTTTAACTCTCTTCTGCAGAACACAAAATAGTATATTTCAAAGAGTAAGCAAAAAACTGTATAGACAAAAACAAACAAAGAGACATTTCTCAGAATAGGCTATATTGTGTTTCACAGAAGAAACAAAGTCGAACAGTTTTGGAGCAACATGTAAATGGTGACAGTATTTCATTTTTTGGTGGACTATCTATTTAATATTACATCCAATTTAGAAAACAAAAGAAGACAACAACCACAACTATTAAATCAGGTTGTGTAAATAAATAAAATTCCTGTCTGCCGTATCACTCCTGGGGCACTGGATGGAAACAAAGCAGGAAAACTCAAAGTATCCAATGTTTTCTTACCTGAATAGAAGTAAAGTTGTGGGATATATATTTATACAACAGTTACTTCTGGTCCTCAGATCTGATTGACAGAGTCTTTTCAGCCGTGGGATATTGTATCAGTATGTGACCCAGCAAGCAATTTTCAGTTTAAAAGATGTCTATTAGCCGTCTAAACACAGCCCAGACATCTAGGCTAAAACAAGGCTAAATTTGGGCTGTCAGTTAAAATTTAATAGATGTCTAACCATAGCCCAAGAGTAGACTAGTCATCAAACAGACAGTTAATGAATGCCTACATATATACATCTAATATGGGCCTAGGCTAAAACAAGGCTGAATTTGGGCTGTCTCTTTAAAATTTTATAGACGTCTAACCATAGCCAAATAATTTTTAACAACTTAAGATAATAAATATATTAAAAATGAAAATATAAAATATTTTAAATAACTTAAGATATTTAAAATAAAAAATTCTAATACAAATCAAGAGTATGTTATCAAACATAATATTAAAACATAAATGACAACATAAAAAAAAGATTAACCCTCTTGTTGGTTTACTTATTTTAACAAATAAAACAACCAACAGTAAACTTAAAGGAAACAATTAATTATTGGTTTTAAAATGCTTCCCAACTGCATTCTTCAAGTCCAACACACACACACACACACACACACACACACACACACACACACACACACACACACACACACACACACACACACACACACACACACATACATATATATAGTGTATCACCATTCAGTGTGTTAAAAAGAGAGAAGCTCTCTGGTAAATGTTGTGTGTTTTAAAGAATATTGCACCTGAAAGAACATTTACCAGATCATCAAGAACTTCAAGGAAAGAGGTTTAACTCCAGGGAAGAAGTCTTCAGGACATCCCCAAAGTGACCAGCAAGTGCCAGGACCGTCTCCTCCTGAGGAGTCAGCTACAGAATCGTGTCCCCAGCAGTGCAGAGCTTGCTCAGGAGTGGCAGAAAGTTGGTGAGAGAGCATCTGCACACACAGTAAGGCCAAGACTTTTGGACAATGGCCTGTTGTTAAGAAGGGCAGCAAAGAAGCCACTTCTCTCCAAGAAAAATTTCAGGACAGACTGAAATTCTGCAGGAAGTACAAGGATTGGACAGCAGAAGACTAGTGCAACGTTGTTTTCTATGATGAAGCTCCCTTCTGACTGTTTGGGACATCTGGAAAATTGATTGTTCGGAGAAGAAAAGGTGAATGTTACCATGAGTCCTGTGACGTGCCAACAGTGAAGAATCCTGAGACCATCCATGTGTGGGGTTGCTTTTCAACCAAGGGCGTGGGCTCTTTCATAATTCTGCCCAAAACACTATCAGGAAAAAAGAATGGTATCAAAACGTCCTGCAAGAGCGACTTCTTCCAGTGATCCATGAGCAAATTGGTGATGATCCGTGCATTGTCACAAAGCAAGAGTCATAAAGAAGTGGCTTGAAGATCATTACATTCATTGAAATTTTGGATCCATTGCCAAGGAACTCCCTGGACCTCAATCCCAAAGAGAACCTGTGTTCAGTCCTCAAAAGGCATGTGGACAAGCAGAAGCCACACAAATTGTGATCAACTCTGAGAACTAATAAGGCAAGAATGGATCACCATCAGTCATGATTTCGTCCAGAAGCTAATATCCAGCATGCCAGAGTAAATGTGTATGCAGCTATCTGTAACCCACTTCTAGCCCAAATTACCTTGAATTTGGATACATGTCATTTTTTGGCAAAATAACTTTTGAGATGTATTATATTCCATCATGTAAGCAAAGTCAACAGCATTTACAAGGTGTTTGGATTAATTTCTTTGACATGTTCAATACGTACCCTGTGCATAGCCATAATTTAGCTCATAGTCAGACTGGCTATCTTTAGCCCACTTAGTCAAACCTGATTCACTGTAGTTTTTGGCCAGGCAGCCTATGAGATGGTTGATATCCCATCATGTTCAATAGAGTCTGGCTGCAGACACGATGCACTCTCAGCCGTGCATGCGCACTTGACACATGCACTGTCAGCCGCGCATGCGCTTTGAGGACATGCACGCTGAGGCTCATGCATGCGCTCTTTTTAGTGGGTCGAAGGCAGAAATACTTCAAATGCAAACTAAAAGCACAAGATAAAAGAACATCTCAGTTACGTATGTAACCATGGTTCCCTGAATAGGGAACGAGATGCTGCGGTGACGTCACCGTATGAGAACACCCCTCAGTGTGACGGAATGTCTGAAGCCCTATACCATCCCGCCAATCCTATTGGCCAAATAGTGCTTGGCACCGCCCTACGCATGCGTACGCATCGTATACCTGAGTGCCGCGCGCTATTTCGCTCAAATTTCATGAACTGAAGAAATGCTATCAAGGTATGGAACGGCCGGGACCGCAGCATCTCGTTCCCTATTCAGGGAACCGTGGTTACATACGTAACCTAGATGTTCCCTTTCATAGGTCACTTCGATGCTGCGGTGACGTCACCGTATGGGAACGCTATACCATAACGCCTGACGTACCTGATAGTTGGAATCCAAGGAAAGCATCTGCTCAAGCGGAAGAACCTGGGAGCCAGGAGCCATCCTCACATCCAGACTGTAAAACTTGACAAAAGTGCTCGGTGAGGAACATCCTGCCGCAGCACAGACATCATATAGAAGAACCACTGAGAAAGCTTGTGATGAAGCCACTGCTCTCGTGGAATAAGCTCTAACTCCTAAGGGCGAAGCGAGTCCGCGCGCCTCATAGGCTAGAGATATAGTGTCCACCAGCCAATGGGACATGCGCTGCTTTGTGACAGCATGGCCTCTATTTTGTGTCCTAACAGACAAAGCTGGTCGGACTCACGCCATGGAGCTGTTCGATCAACATAAGTCTTCAGCGCTCTGACAGGGCAAAGACTCAGATCTCCTGACCCCGTCCCTGCAGGGGGTAAAGCCTCCAAGACCACTTGTTGAAAGTGAAAAGGGTTCGAAGCGACCTAGGGACATAATTAGGCCTCGGTCGCAGCAATACTTTCACAGAGCCTGGTGCAAAATCCATGCACGAGGGCAAAACAGAAAAAGCCTGTAAATCCCCAACTCTCTTGAGGGAGGATAAAGCCACAAGAAGAACTGTCTAAGTCAGGATTTTATCCGGTATAGTTTCAAAGGGCTCAAACGGATGCCCTGATAAACCTTGCAACACAATGGATAAATACCATGAAGGAACTCGCACAGGGCGGAAAGGCCTCAGCCGTCGCGCACCTTGTATAAACGAGAGACCAGCGGATGACGGCCCACTGAAGCACCATCTATATATACACGTGGTTAGCTGAAATGACTGCCACGTAAACTTTCAGAGTGGCTGGCGTAACTCCATCCGTAGTGGCTACAGAGTGGCTACTCCGTAACTCCTAATTGCTCATTAAATGTCTGGAAATAAACCTACATGCCACTTTTGTGTTCTTCTGTTCCACCTCTGTACAAATTAATTTTGTTGATACTGTTTTCATTTGATTGATAACTTATTCTTCTTAGTTTGTTCTTATTCTATTGTTTTAATTAGACATTTTCAAAAGCTTATATATATATATATATATATATATATATATATATATTTATTTATTTATTTAAATTTAATATAAAAGATGACAATTTTATTAAATAAAAAAAAAATGCCATTACAAAAGGTAAAAATAAAATTCCCTTGTAAATCACTTTAATGAGTCAACTATCACCTCATAATGGGAAGGCTAATTTATGATCAGATTTTTTGATTAAACATTAGAAAAAAAGTTATTAAGCTATATAGAAAGATGAGACATTCCTTCTTCATTCAGAAGGCATAATTATGAAAGGAACTCAAATTAATGAAACATTAAGTGACATTGGTTTAAACAATTCTTTATGTCAGTTTAAAGTAGATCATGGTGTATTTTGAATAAAATAAAATAAAACTATAAGAAATTTAACTGAAACTGGAATATACGAAATGCACTGATTCTGAAAGGCATTCATAAATAGTTTTAATACAGTTGTTAATGTCAGTTTGAAGGAGACCATGACAAATTTTGTTAAGCTGTTTGGAAAACCACCATATTAAACTCTGCAGACATTAATAAATGAAGATGATTAATTTAACTCCGATGTAATGATCTAAGTGGTCGTTAAATCCTCTAACGTTACGATACTCCATTTTAAAACACGTGCATAACATCGAAAGTCCTCTGCATGGAGGATACATCAGATATTATTTTTTTTATGGTTTTCAAAAACATTTATGTAAAACAACACTTTTACTTAAACTTAATATTGAACAAATTAAATAAATATACTTATAATAATAGCCTATCTGTGTGTGCGACCGTTAAATCCTGTATATCAAGTTGATTGGCCTGTGTGCGTGCATTTAAAACAGTGCGCATGCGTGTGTCTGAGAGTGCATGTGTCCAATTGAGCATTCGTGAGTCTGAGAGTGCATGTATCCAAATGCGCATGCGCGGCTGAGAGTGCATCGTGTCTGCAGCCAGACCCTTCTCATCATGTTCGCAGAGTCAATATCTACAAAGATATAAGATACATTTCATGACATGGTCTATATGTAGCCACGATTTAGCACTCTTGGACGGGCTCTGTGTAGTCTGCTTTTAGCAGGTAAAAAATAATTCCTTTAACGGTCATTTTGAAATGTCAATCTTTGTCCACAATTGTATTATATTTTAGGGTTTAAAAAAAATTCCCTCATGTCCAAATTCAACATGAAGTGGGGTGGTCCACAGCAGAAAGAGGAATTTGAAAATATCTAGCACAGTTCTTGTTCATTCAAGGTATGTGTACAGTTGTGGCCAAAAGTTTTGAGAATTACATAAATATTGGAAATTGGAAAAGTTGCTGCATAAGTTTTTATAATAGCAATTTGCATATACTCCAGAATGTTATGAAGAGTGATCAGATGAATTGCATAGTCCTTCTTTGCCAAGAAAATTAACTTAATCCCAAAAAAACCTTTCCACTCCATTTCATTGCTGTCATTAAAGGACCTGCTGAGATCATTTCAGTAATCGTCTTGTTAACTCAGGTGAGAATGTTGACGAGCAGAAGGCTGGAGATCATTATGTCAGGCTGATTGGGTAAGAATGGCAGACTTGACAAGTTAAAAGGAGGGTGATGCTTGAAATCCTTGTTCTTCCATTGTTAACCATCGTGACCTGCAAAGAAACGCGTGAAGAATTGCGTTGCATAAAAATGGCTTCACAGGCAAGGATATTGTGGCTACTAAGATTGCACCTAAATCAACAATTTATAGGATCATCAAGAACTTCAAGGAAATAGGTTCTTGTAAAGAAGGCTTCAGGGCGTCCAAGAAAGTCCAGCAAGCGCCAGGATCGTCTCCTAAAGAGGATTCAGCTGTGGGATCGGAGTGCCACCAGTGCAGAGCTTGCTCAGGAATGGCAGCAGGCAGGTGTGAGCGCATCTGCACGCACAGTGAGGCCAAGACTTTTGGAAGATGGCCTGGTGTCAAGAAGGGCAGCAAAGAAGCCACTTCTCTCCAAAAAAAACATCAGGGACAGATTGATCTTCTGCAGAAAGTATAGTGAATGGACTGCTGAGGACTGGGGCAAAGTCATATTCTCCGATGAAGCCCCTTTCCGATTGTTTGGGGCATCTGGAAAAAGGCTTGTCCGGAGAAGAAAAGGTGAGCGCTACCATCAGTCCTGTGTCATGCCAACAGTAAAGCATCCTGACACCATTCATGTGTGGGGTTGCTTCTCATCCAAGGGAGTGGGCTCACTCACAATTCTGCCCAAAAACACAGCCATGAATAAAGAATGGTACCAAAACACCCTCCAACAGCAACTTCTTCCAACAATCCAACAACAGTTTGGTGAAGAACAATGCATTTTCCATTGTGGATGGACAAACAAAAACCCACTAATTCTGACAAACTCCAAGAAGTGATTATGAAAGAATGGGTTGCTATCAGTCAGGATTTGGCCCAGAAGTTGATTGAGAGCATGCCCAGTCGAATTGCAGAGGTCCTGAAAAAGAAGGGCCAACACTGCAAATGCTGACTCTTTGCATAAATGTCATGTAATTGTCGATAAAAGCCTTTGAAACGTATGAAGTGCTTGTAATTATATTTCAGTACATCACAGAAACAACTGAAACAAAGATCTAAAAGCAGTTTAGCAGCAAACTTTTTGAAAACTAATATTTATGTAATTCTCAAAACTTTTGGCCAGGACTGTAGCAATTGCATATGATGCAATTTTGATGCAAAGTGATGAATGCTGCATGTGTTTCTTTGGAGTTAACCATTTGCTAACAAGAACACAATGATTTCCCTCCATTAGTCTGCTCTTACAATCGAATTAGTTTGATAGTGATTTTACCTGACAAGTACTCATTCACACTTTCAGATGTTGCTTACATGATTAGTCTATTAATGTTTGCTAGTCATTTTGTGTCAGGAACATTATAATTTTTTTTTTTTTGGCCAAATCTGATCTAGAAAACATGTGAATGAACTCCACAACAGCTTAAGAAGTAAACTTTGCAAAACACAAAATTTGTGTCACTGTCAAAACTTTTGGCCACGACTGTACAGCAGCTGGTAAATTAGGCTAAGTTCACTTTAAGACATGATGCTCAAGTCCAATATAAATATACACATCTAATTACTTTCTCAACTGTACATGTTCACTTGAGACATAACCAATGCTTTTTTTTTAGGATACTTCCAGAAATGGGTATTTTGTAGCTATTCTCTCACCCCTACTTCAGTGATATTGTTCATATATAAAATTGCTCTTTTTGTCTAAAACATAAATCACTATATCGGTGCTACATATTAGCATAACATCCGGTGAATCACAGCAGTGTTGAAAAGGGGAAATAATAGATACACTGTCAAAAGATAGTCTTTAAACCTAACTACATGATGGTGTCACATACATGAACCTATCACACCTGCAAAACTATTTGTAAAACTGATAATCATTTGAGCCCACAGATGGGAAAAAGCATCTGTTGGCTATTTATTTAAAAAAAGCTGATTCGTTTTAGATGTATTCATTAATACAAGTGAGCTTGTAACAGTAAGCTGCCTTCAGGCCAGGGTTGTGCCTGATTTACATAAAGAAATAACAGCCAGAAGAGGGCGATAACATGACACTCATTTTAAGGCAAAGCCTCCTCACCCCTGTCCAAACGACTGAAAGAATACGCCAAGGATAGCTTAATTCTGCGAATAGAAATATAAATGATCAAACGACCAAATATATTGAAATGAACCTCTTTAATTGTAAAGACTCCATGCAATAATAAAAAAATATTTTTAAGTAAACCAAAAAGATACTGCTAAAATATCAATACCCTAAAAAAAAATAAAGAAAAATATATTTTTATTAAGACGTTGGACACATAACACAGTCAAGTCCAGATGCAATTTTGCTTTCCATATTGCGTTCCCCGCGCAACAGGACGCAGACACCAGTCGCATGAATGCGCACGCCAGGCCAGCCAACTGCGCGAGCGCGCGTCACTGAAACGGATCGGGTGCGAGTCTAAAACAAACGTACTGGAGCCGAGCACACATTTAAGAAGTGGCTTCAGTGCAGATGCGCGCGTCTCTGTGCGGTCACAACTTCTGAGGGGAGAACTGCAGGACAGGAACGTGCTTTTACCAGTCTTCCATAAAAACGTATAGCTGAGAGTTTATTTTACATCCACATGGAAATCAGAAGCATTCCATGAGTAGTTTACAACGAGACTATAATGACTGTAAACAGCGGTAGCTGATGAAATGCAGATAAAATCATGGGATTTCTGGAAGTGATATTTTAAAACAACCCAAGACCGGCGCTCGTTGACTCTTAATTTTGGATTTGAACAACAAACCCCGGATTTAACAACAGTAAATTGTTTAAATCTTATGAACTGATGGAGTATTTTCATAAATCAATTCCAGTTCGTTTACCGCTCGCTTGACCGAAAAGCGCTCTTTCTGAGAGGAACTGAATTCAGCGCATCTCGCCGGTATGGTGCGCCTGCTCAACTGCCTGGTCTTGGGGTATTTGACATGGAATCTGCGGATATCTGATGCCCGAGGAGAGTACTGTCACGGTTGGCTAGACAGCAGTGGAAATTACCAAGAGGGCTTTCAGTGTCCGGAGGACTTTGATACGGCGGACGCGACGGTGTGCTGCGGGAGCTGCTCGCTGCGCTACTGCTGCGCGGCCCCCGACGCGCGCCTCGACCAGGGGACGTGCACGAACGACAGAGAGGTGGAGAACGACACGCAATATGCTGCCCGTAAGACACACATGAACTCATCTATAAAAATATCTTAGACAAAAGCAACATTTGCGTCATGGAAAAACGTTCGGATAAAAAAAAAAAAAAAAAAAGATGTAAAAGTAACAAACTTTTAATAAAAAAAGAAAGAAAGAAAGAAAGAAAAAAAAGATTGGTCATTACATGTGTATGATTCAGAAAACTGACTGAACAAATATACTATAAAGTTTCGGTTCTAAAAAAAAGTTAAGTAGTGAAAGTAGTTTTATCCTATTACTATTAATTATTTTAAAGCGTTTGTAAAAGCGAGTATGTCTACTAGATATAACACTGTTTTATGATCAGCAGGAGGCTGATAAATGACTACTTTAAAACAGGGATAACTAATTATCTAACTAATTAAGCAATAATGACATCTGGCTGAATTACTTGTTGCCAGTCAAATGATCGCATTACAGAATGTCTTAACAGGATTATGTGATATTTCAGGTCTTAGTCATTAAGTGTATTACACAGTTTTACTCAGATAAAATACAAACAGTAATAAAGGGACTTCAGTTCACCAGCACCTGCTGTAAAGTCTGACAGAGCAGAGCTCAACCTCACACACCTGCACAGTCACTGGAGAAAATGTTCTCAGATCATTTTTGTCAACAATTTGTCATTTTTACAAGTTGGCAGAAGTTAAGTATAGTCAGTCTCATTTCAAATGTTCACAAACATATAGTTTAATACCATAATAGCAGGCGATGTTTTACGCTGAAATCCTGATGATCCCAAAAAGGAAATGTACAGTAGGTCACCACTGTAAGTCCATTTATCTTCAGGCACAAAACTACATATTCTTAAAATAAGCAGGAGAGGTTCAGATAAGAAAAAAAGTTAAAACATATAGTAATTATTGTGATGGTTCTTTCTGCTTTTTAAATAAATATTCCCTATTACATAATCCTTTAATTAACAATTTCTAAAAAATAACAACTCTCACACATTATCAGTAAATAAAAAAAGTTAAAATAATTGCAAGATGATCTAAATCTTAAGAACTCATGGAAAACTTTCCATTACACAAAAGGTTCTTCAGTAAATAAAGGTTCTTTAGATTATATATATATATATATATATATATATATATATATATATATATATATATATATATATATATATATATATATATATATATATATAAAAGATTATTTTAAGAACTATTTAGTTAAAGATTCTTTGGAGGACCAAAATTTTTTCTTCTATGGCACTGCTTATGGACCCTTTATTTTTTTTCTTACAAATAAACTGAGGTAGCTCGGAGATTCTCTAACCTCCCATGCCGTTTCTCTCTTTCACAGAGCCCATCTACGTGCCCTTCCTGATGGTGGGCTCCATCTTCGTGGCGTTTGTAGTGGTGGGTTCTCTGGTGGCCGTGTACTGCTGCACCTGCCTGCGCCCCAAGCAGCCCACACAGCAGCCCATCCGCTTCTCACTGCGCAGTCAGGGCGAAACCATTCCCATGATCCTCACAACAGCCCCCCCCAGCCTGCGCACGCCCTCGCGTCAGTCCAGCACGGCCACCACCAGCTCCAGCTCGGCGGGAGGAGGCAGCTCCGTCCGGCGCTTGTCCCTGGGCCGGGGTGATGGACTGGGACAGTGTTCGCAGCAGCAGCTCCTGATGGTCTCATCTTCCACAGCCTCCTCTCCTGTGTCCGTGGCCCCGGTGCAGCCACTACTGCCTCCACCTCCTCCACCGCCCTACACCTCCCAGCAGGGCAGTCACTCTCTCCAGTTACAGCACCACCAGCAGACCCTGCAAGGCTCCGGCTTCATTCTGCCACAACAGTACTTCTTTCCCCTGCCGCAGGAACCGTTCTCCACAAACAAGGGCTTCGCTGACTTCAGCCAGAGCTGACCTGGGGTTCCCTGCTCGAAAGGAAACGGACACCAAAGAACATGTCACACAATGTCGTTGTTTTAGACTCGTATTACAGGGGCTCCCGTTCAAGGAAACAGGCACTAGTGTGTCTTTCAGAAAGCTCGATTGGCACTTGTGAGACTGCAGCTGGAAATTATGGTCCGTTAAAGCTGGTGAGATAGTGAACTATCAATCTGACAGACACTTGAGTGCTGGATACAACATGGAAGCCTAAATCTACAACTGATCGTATCTCATATGCACTTTCAATCTGCTTATTTTTTAAATTTTTTAAGTCCAGGAGGTCAATGACACTTTGGCTTCTGTATTTGAGATAATTTGATATATAGATGGACAGAATATTACATAATCTCTATCTCATTTTAGGGGTCCTACACACAAATGGTTTCATGTCTAAATGAGGGTTTTATAGAAATGATCTTATTTTTCCAATGGGTCAGATATTGAAGGTTTAGTTGACGGTTTAAAACAGGCATTCATCATGCATTGATTCTTGCTCCGTGTACGTCACATAAGGAACAGTTTAACATCATACAAATGTACAGCTACCTTTGGGAAAACCTCTTTTTATGTTTGGAGAGCATTCATTCTTCAATTTAGTATAATTTGTAGCAATCTGAAAGCCATTATTGGCTTAGTTTCAGATTACATGGGTAACAGTTTGTTGTATTTGATATGAGACGTTTTGTAAATGATCAGGTGTATCTAAACGTACAGAGCTGCTGGAAGCACATCATGTGACGAGACGGCCTTCAAATAAGTATTACAGTCTCTAACCAACAGTGTTTTTGAGCTAAATTAAATGGATTTATCTTCCACTTATCGTAGTTGGTCTCATCACTCTTGAACAACAGTAATGCATCAGATATAAAATGAAAGAACATTCAAGAAACTGTATGACATCAGGTTCCATTTTAGAACAGGCTGACTGAGAATATGTGCGATTCCAGTTATCCTGTTAGCCAAGAAGGGAAAGCTTGTTTTAACCTATGGATTCATTCTTTCTAGGGACACAGCCATGGATACATTTACATCAATTGTGGCCAACATAAATAAACGGCTGTTATTATTTGAATTTAAACTACAGGGGATGTCATCTGTTTGACGTATCTCCGCTTTTTCCTGTTTAGATTGATATCACATCCTGTTTAATGCCACACACGATGACCAGCTTCAACATCATATGTGACCTTAGACCACAAAACTAGTGTTAAGTGCCAATTTTTCGAAATTGAGATTTATACATCATTTGATAAGAAAGGACAATATTTGGCCGAGATACAACTATTTGAAAATTTGGATTCTGAGGGTGAAAAAAAAATACTGAGAAAATCGCATTTAAAGTTGTCAAAATGAAGTTCTTAGCAATGCATATTACTAATCAAAATATTACATTTTGGTATATTTACGGTAGGGAAACTTACAACCCGAATTCCGGAAAAGTTGGGACGTTTTTTAAATTTTAATAAAATGAAAACTAAAAGACTTTCAAATCACATGAGCCAATATTTTATTCACAATAGAACATAGATAACATAGCAAATGTTTAAACTGAGAAAGTTTACAATTTTAGCCACAAAATGAGCTCATTTCAATTTTGATTTCTGCTACAGGTCTCAAAATAGTTGGGACGGGGCATGTTTACCATGGTGTAGCATCTCCTTTTCTTTTCAAAACAGTTTGAAGACGTCTGGGCATTGAGGCTATGAGTTGCTGGAGTTTTGCTGTTGGAATTTGGTCCCATTCTTGCCTTATATAGATCTGTACTGCAGGCAGGCCAGGTTAGCACCTAGGACTCTTCTACGACGAAGCCATGCTGTTGTTATAGCTGCAGTATGTGGTTTTGCATTGTCCTGCTGAAATAAACAAGGCCTTCCCTGAAATAGACGTTGTTTGGAGGGAAGCATATGTTGCTCTAAAACCTTTATATACCTTTCAGCATTCACAGAGCCTTCCAAAACATGCAAGCTGCCCATACCGTATGCACTTATGCACCCCCATACCATCAGAGATGCTGGCTTTTGAACTTAATGCTGATAACATGCTGGAAGGTCTCCCTCCTCTTTAGCCCGGAGGACACGGCGTCCGTGATTTCCAACAAGATTGGCAAATTTGGACTCGTCTGACCATAAAACACTATTCCACTTTGAAATAGTCCATTTTAAATGAGCCTTGGCCCACAGGACACGACGGCGCTTCTGGACCATGTTCACATATGGCTTCCTTTTTGTATGATAGAGCTTTAGTTGGCATCTGCTGATGGCACGGCGGATTGTGTTTACCGACAGTGGTTTCTGAAAGTATTCCTGGGCCCATTTAGTAATGTCATTGACACAATCATGCCGATGAGTGATGCAGTGTTGTCTGAGAGCCCGAAGACCACGGGCATCCAATAAAGGTCTCCGGCCTTGTCCCTTACGCACAGAGATTTCTCCAGTTTCTCTGAATCTTTTGATGATGTTATGCACTGTAGATGATGAGATTTGCAAAGCCTTTGCAATTTGACGTTGAGGAACATTGTTTTTAAAGTTTTCCACAATTTTTTTACGCAGTCTTTCACAGATTGGAGAGCCTCTGCCCATCTTTACTTTACTTCTGAGAGACTCTGCTTCTCTAAGACAAAGCTTTTATAGCTAATCATGTTACAGACCTGATTTCATGCTTTTTTAGCCATTTGTTGCCCCCGTGCCAACTTTTTTGAGACCTGTAGCAGGCATTAAATTTTAAATGAGCTAATTAAGTGGATAAAAGTGTAAAATTTCTCAGTTTAAACATTTGCTACGTTATCTATGTTCTATTGTGAATAAAATATTGGCTCATGTGATTTGAAATTCCTTTAGTTTTCATTTTATTAAAATTTAAAAAACGTCCCAACTTTTCTGGAATTCGGGTTGTACAAAATATCTTCATGGAACATGAAATTGGCCTAAAAGAAAAATCTTTAATTTTGACCCATACAATTGGCTATTGGTACAAATATACCCCAGCAACTTAAGCAAAATTCCATACAATGCAACAATCAAGGAAAATGCTTGATGCTTAATATTCATACACTTCTGTTCAGTTTGGGGTAAAAACATTTTCTGAAAGAAATAAACGCTTTTTTTCAATCAGTAAGGATGCTTTAAATTGATTTTTTACTTTCTATTACATAAATAACCCTTAAAAATGTATCATGTTTTTCACAAAAATATCAAGACAACAAATTGTTTCATAAGAATGATGTTTACAGCAGGCTGTTTTGCATGAAGTATTTCACAGTGGACACTAAAGATTTCACAATCTCCACAGAAACCAAGCGATAAAAATAAAAACAAGTTTTCAAAAGTTTGTTGAATACAGTGGGTGCTGAGCCAGAGTTTGCTCATGATTAAACCGTATAAACTGATTTTGGTGGCTGTAAACAAGACATCAATATAAATTTGAACACCCTAACTGCTCTTTAAAGAGGATCAGCACTGCACACATTCTGAAGAAGTGCATATTAACAAGTGCTGTGCAGGCAGTGAAACACTAAAAGGTCTTTAAGGTCTTCAGTGTCTTCAATGGGAAGACATGAAATCCAATGCATTAAGTGTGAACTTAAAAAAGAAGCTAGAAATGCATTAGTCTAGACAGGAAAATAAGCTCTTGGAAGTTTATGGTATGGAAACAAAACAGGCTATTGCCAAATCATGACTTTGTGTTTGCTGAAACCCCAATGGAGAGTCTCCACACAATACAAACGATCAGAGATTCTCCTGATGCCTGCTACAATACTGTTCTAACACTAATAGTGTATATCTTGGACAACCTTGAGGCTTCATCAGGATATAATTAACAGAATGCAACAAAAAAATGAGAGAAATCACCAAAGAAGAGCTTCAGTTGGAAAGTTTATTTCAGTAGTCCTTCATGGCAGTTAAGACAAAACACTTAAAAGTTTGCAGTTCCAACATGCTAAACAATCATTTAACAAAAAGACATGAACGAAAGATCTGAATGAAAAAAATAAAACACCCAATAGAGAATTTGAAACCATATAAAAGTGCATTTTCATTCTTTAAAGCGACCAACACTAGAGGGAGATTCAGCGTACAATTAACATTTAGGCTAAACCAAAAACCACTTTTCCATTCATGCAATCAATCACTTTGACAGACAGGGTTTTAGAAAGCAACAGTCCAAGCTTTTAACCAACATCACTTCGTATTTCCAGTGTTCGAGTTGAATGACGACCCACAACGCCAATGATCGGTCAAAAGCACAGCTTAAGGAACGAAATGCACAGTAGCTTTAAACGTATTCTTTCCACGTTAAATAAAAGACGTTTCAGCTGGAAGAAAAAGAGTTACAGTGAGATCCCAAACTAAATGAAGAACAAGTACGGTATATCCATCCATCCAAACAAATAATACTGCAACTGATATGAACTAGATAAGAGAATATTCATCACAAAAGAGTTAAAAGAGTGCATTGTGCAACATCTCTGGTCAAGCTTTAGCAGAGCTTCATACAAACCTACACACACAGAGACATGGGACACACACGTGCGCTCACACACTTACACCTGCTGACGTACAGGGCCATGCATCTGCATATAGCTCACCGTTAGTATACCTGGAGTCGTGCAGACGAAGGAAACAAGCAGTGGCACACAATCGGACAACACAGAGTACATCACACGCATCCTCATTCCAATCTCTCAGGCTGCTTTAATATAGTTAAACAGACATGCATACCGACGGGGTCACGAACACTCACGCAGTCACGCACGCATCCTAAATGTAGATCACATGCACATGCAGACAAACACACACTGCGCAGACGCACAATACAAAACGTGCTCTCCCACAGGGAGAAGAAAACCAACGCATAAACTCCACCATCAAATAAAGAAGCGTTAATACGACAATTGTAGTCACTTAAGCTCATGAATAACGACCAGTTTCTGAAGGGGAACCACAAAAAAGAGGGACGACATTTTCATTAAAAAGCAGATCAGTCCAAAAAGTCACACTTACTCCAATATAAAAATACAAATTCACTAAATAACTATAGAGACAAAGTTGTATCGATACTGTGTGGGTCTGGTAAAATCCTCCGTTCCTCCCCTATGCTAATGGCACTTATGTTTGAGGGATGAACACTTTTTTTTCCAAGTCAAATAAACGTTATGGTGAACATCTGATAGTCTAAAAGAGTTTCACGCACGAGCCCCTTACCATGAGCCGAATGCATAAACGGGGTCGAGGTTCAATTTGTGGCTTAAAAAGCTCTCATTTTGCCTGTGTAGCCTGATACATCATTATTTTGGTCTAACGTGTAAGCGTGCGGTAACGCTGCCTAGCTAGAGACTCTGAAATACTATCTCTCTGGGAAAAAAAATTCCTGTTAGGCACCTTTGTGATCATTGCAGCCGTGTAAGACGTGGAATGCAGAAACGTGTTCAAAAAAGCTGTTGAAATGTTGCCAAATTGTTTAAAAAAAAGGTAGATACATGCAAGCTAAGATCTGAAGAACCAGGCACGATAAACTGACTGATCAAAACTAAATAAAAAAACAAAACTTAAAACTAACTACAAAAACAAAGCTAAACAAAAGTTAAAATACAACAAACTAAATGCAAAACTAAATTGAAAATAACTTAATACAAAACAAAAAAACATGCCTCCTAATGGCTGAATGCAACAACAAATATAAGGCTTTGATAGCTTAGAATTTAACATGAACAATAATAAAATCAAAACCAAGGGTAAAGTTGTCAAATAGATGCAGAAAGCATCTGAGGTGTGTAAAAACAATTATATTTTCTAAACATTGTTTTTAAAATAGGGACTGCATTTCTATTATTCTTTGGAACTTAATTTCTGGTTATCTGGCATGCGTCCTGTTGTCTGAAACAAATAAAATACATATGTGATATAAAAACAAAAGGGAGTGTTTCATGTGCCATTAATGATTAGGAAGTCACAGTCAAAGACCATTACCACAAATGTTTCTCAACACCTTTATCACCACCCTCATCAACAGCACATTTTTGGCTGTAACACTCATAGCCGAAGGAATGGCGGAGGAGAGAGGAGAGTCAATTCTTTTTGCTGTTCTCCTCTGTTTGACAGACCAGAAACCATACTGACCGCAGGCTGGGCAAAAATATGCTAGAGCAGTGCTTGTGTCTGCTGTTGAACATAGAACTACAACACAGCAGAACTTGTTTTTTTTTTCTCCCTCTCAAATACTGCTTCATTTTTCATATCCATTGTTGCCCAGGGTGCCCTAGGCTGGCCAAAGTTAAACTCACAGGCTTCAGCTCTCTGTCAGCCATGAAAAAGGTGAGTGACCGCTGAGAGGGGGCGGGGCCCAGCGAGCCGGATCTCACCACTCACTGGTCCGTTGCTTGGTGGTGTCATAGGCTCTGATGACCTCAGACTGGGAGAGCACTCCGTTCTCATCCTGTGAGAATGCGTAGCCGTCTGTAAACAAGGACCCAGAAAACACACGTTAGATAAATACACTCCACTAAAAAACATACTGCTGGCAAACTTACAAAATGAGTGATACAAATAAAATTTTAATAAAAACATGAAGCAAATAAAATAAACAACATGCAATAAGGGGAAAGAAATTCTAATTTTGTGTTTATCTAGAACAAGTCTTTTCTTCAATCATCACCAGGGTGTACACTTTGAAAAAGAAATAAAAGATTATTTAAATCTGAAGGAAAATTATGTTTGCAAATATTACTAATAGCACTTAAAGTACCGTTCTCATATTTTTGAGAAGAAATGCACAAGAGAAATAAATATAATTAATGTAACATCTTTTACTTTTCTAAATAATATTCTGTAAAATTACATTATGCATGAATTACGTAAATTATATATAATATTAATAGTATAATAATAAAAAATGATAGACAACTTTATTTTATTATAAATAAATATTTATGGTCATAAATAAATATATATTTGCCCAGAAAAAAAAAATGTTGGAACATGGTCTGTAAACTCAAAAGAGGATTCAAAGGCTGTCTGGATTATTCTGTAGTTGGGAGTCTAATCGGGGGTTTAATAAGCCTTTACAATGACCTACATACACTAATGGGACCAAAATGTCTGGAAATATTTGCAGTGGTCCAAATTAAAGGAGGTCTTTTGTCTGCAGAAAGATGCAGCAAAAAGACATCAGTATGCACAGCATCCTGACTGCCTGCTTCCAGAAATAAACAAAAAAATTCAAATTGGTCTCAGAGGGGACCTTGCAAAAAACCCGACTATGGCAGTGTGGGTGGGCTGGCTGGGACGATCGGGGTAGTCAATAGTAATTATCTTGGCAGACTCTAAACTGAAGCTGGCAGGAAATAAGCCAGTGTGAGTGTTGTAATATCAGATTATTGATTCTACCTGGAAAGCTACTCTTTCTTAAAAAAAGAAGAAGAAATGTGGCTCATTAGATCAAAATTACCTATTGAAGTCTACTAGAAAACAGGTCTGCTCCTTTGATTTGGACTCTAAGTCTATCAAATCCTAGTTAATTCAATATTAAAGATCTCGTTCATACTGCCGCTATGGTCTCTACAGCACTGCACACTGGGATTGGCCCTTTGATCCATGACTCACCTTATGTCTCAACCGACTCGACCTCTACCTGCTGACCTGAGGGGGCACATGCAAGAGGCCGAGGAGGGCAATGCATGGTGGGAATGATAGCGGGACATTAAAAAGATTAAATATGACTCTGCCTGTCAATCAAAACAGCAGCAGCACATGCACAGGTGGGGAATGGGAAGGACGTGATGGACAATGCAGGTTTAATTATGGTGTCAGTATGTATTGTTTTTGTAAGGCAACTGCATTAATATTTAGTGACATGAGCTAAGGGGTAAGAATGCATATAACATCAGACTATCACTGAACGTCCCCCATCCTCACCTAAAAGCAAACACAAAAATAGAGCAAATAAAGAGAGGTAACAAACAGAAAATAAAAATAAATGTAAATGTTAAACTATAAAGAAATGAAAAGACAATGGTTCTCAACTGGTTATACTACAGGAGCCAGATTTAATGGCTATTTCTTTTTTTTTCTTTCTTTTTTTTTTACACAAACGTACAAAAAGAATGTAAAAAATTATATCTAAAATATAATTATAAATAAAAAATGTTCTAAACAAAAATTTCAATGATTATTTAATGAAATACAGTTAATAAATTACGTAATTAAAAAAAAAATTAATGGGAATTTTAAATGGTTTATAATTTTATAATGAATTTGTATAATTTTATAATAACCGTTTATTCATATTTTATATATATATATATATATATATATATATATATATATATATATAATATAGATTTTTCCATCCTTAGCTGCATTTTGCATTTGTTTTCAGCATTGTTTTCGCCTACTGTTAGCAAACCTCAATCGGACCTGCAGCTCACCAGATGAAAACCACTGAAAGGAAGCACATGAAAACTGGAAGTGTAGTATAAAACAGCATATCCAGGAAGGAAATGTTAGTAATTTGTTAAGACTGTGTGCATGTGTGTGTTTGAACTCTGTGGCTGTACATACTATGACCTCATGAATGAGCTTTAATAAGTCAATTTTGTACTGCGATATCCTCAACAAAATTCTCCAGATTTAACACGGAAGGCCAAGTTATTCCCTGATAAAACATGAGATTCGAGTCCCTGTGCCCAAAAAAACAGCTGCCTGAGAAGGAACCCTATGATTGGTGCCATCTCAGTCTAACTTGAGGTTTGTTAATGCAGCTGTTGCTTTCGAGTAATATTATGTCTACATAAGTACCTATCTGCAGCTGTCAAGAACAACCATCCTCACCTAATTTTCATGGGTTTTGGTTCAGATTTGTACATCTGTGAGTGTCTGCAGTTGCATATCCATAAGCCCTTGCGTTTGAGAGTGAACCTGCATTTTGATGCTGCACATAGGGATGGTTGGGTGTGTGTGCATCAGTGATTCAGCATGAGTCTGTCTGTGATGGCTGCGCGGTGGAGAACATGTAGGTGTGTCTGCGTCCGTGTGCCTGTGGGTGGCGAAGGACATGTGTGTCGCTGACGTACGGAGTAGATTCTGCTGCATGGAGTCGGACCGGTACAGACTGACGGTGCTCTTCTTAAAGACGTTCTTCAGGAGCTGGGCTCTCTCAGTCAAACTACAGGGAAGGACACAAAGAGAAACAGTAATGAGACACAGACATCATTATGCGCAAAATGTACAGCTCTTTTCTCGTCCTGCAGAAGAGCGATCGAATTAAAGACAAATTTCCTGCTGGACAGATGTGTCTCCAGTGAGAGGTTGAGGAGACAGAATGAGACCGGGGCCGGGAGAGCAGCCAGTAGGATCGTTTACACTTGGAGGTGATCCCTGCTGATCCGCTGTTTTTGCTTGTTCTGTTTTATTATGAATTCACGAGGAACGGCCCTCACCTCTTCCCATGCACAACAGCTCCTGGATCTTTCGACAGCGCCTCCAACTCCTGCACCTCATCAACCAGGGTCTTAAAGCAGACCTTTTTCATACTGAAACACAGGGGGAAAAAGACAAACAAACAAACAAACAAGTCAAAAGTCAAAACTATGACTAAACCCCTCAAGGTGGAAAAAAAAATGTATATAAGAATGCATTTAACTTCAGACTATCACTGGACATCCCTTATTGTGCCCTCAAAAAAAACAAACAAATGTGTGTATAATAAAATGTGATAAATAAATACAAAAGCTGGATTTTTAGAAGTTCTAGCTTACAGTTAAAAGAGTTTGTTACACAAAAGTACCGTAAACAAAAACTGTTACAATTTAGAAATATTTAAAATAATAATAATAATAACAATAATAATAAAATAGTATTTTTCCAAAACAAAACTTAAATATTTAATACAAATATTTTTTATTATTTATTTATTATGATTATTCTAATTTATAATTAAATAATAATTTGGTTATTACAGTTTTCATAAAAAAAGTATTAATTTTAATTTATTCCAAAGTCTTCTGTCCTCTAAAAGTGAACCCCCCCCCCCCACAAAAAATATTATAATAAACTAATAAATAATTTATTTAATAAATACAAAAGCTGGTTTTTTTAGAAGTTATATCTTACAGTAATACGGGTTTGTTACACAAAAGTAAACAAAAAGACTGTAATAACAATAATAATAAAAAAATATTTTGTTCTATATTATGATTATTATAATTTCATTAAATTATTATTATTTTTATTAATGCAGTTTTTATTAAAAATAATTATAAAACATTATTTTGTCTCCTATGTATGCATGATTATTTATTATTTTCTGCATTACAGTATTTGGCTTTATGTTAATCACTTTATTTAAACAATTCATTTAGATTTTTTTGGTTTCAGGTTTCTTGTTCAAATACAATCGCATTATGTCAAACTGACTTGAAATGGTTATTCTTTGGCTTAACACAATGTTAATTTTGAGTAGCAGGATATTTAAGTAGCAGGATAGGGAAATAAATGTTTTAAATAAAATGATTTTTATGCATATTTTATGTTTTTTTTTAGCAAGATGATAATATAAGAACATTTGTAAATGTTTAATGTTCTATTACGTTGCTATTTAAGTTTCTGTCACTTTGGTATCAAGCGTGTACTTTGGTAATAAAGACCTGCTAAAAAGAATTTATGCTGATTTAATTAAAAAAGCAACTATAATGGGAGAGCTGGATGCAATCAATACCATCTTTAAACTGCCAAAATCTAACATCATATGTGTAAAGAAGATTTAACTTGCTATGTTACTGTAACACTTTGACTGAACTTCATTTAATCATGGAGTGGTTCCCCATGATGAAAACATGTTATTTGATACTTAATGTACAATGAACTAAAGTGAACTGAGTAAACTCAACTTAAATTAGAAATGTCCAAATAAATGTATTAGTTTGTATCCAAATCATTTGATTCAATTGTGTGGAACCACTCTCCATGATTGAATCATGTCCTGGCAAAAAGTTATTTTTTGAGTGTAGCAAGCAATTTAAATTATACGTCAGTACTTTTAAAACTGTATACATGACACAAACCTTTGGTGACCACATAGAAAGACAAGTTCATGGTTTAATGGCTGCTACTGAAGAATCTCAACTTACACTTTGTAGGCCACATCAAACACCAGAGAGGTGATGGGAATGAAGATCAGACCCATCCAGAAGACTCCTGAACTGAACATCATTTCTGCCTGGGAAACACACACACACGCGCACACACACACAGATGAGACAGAGTACCAAAGAGAAGAGTCTAGCTTTCAATCACCAATCTGACCAAAACTTGAAAGATGTAATCTAGTTAAGGGGGGCTGGGATGTGTCTCATCCTGGTACATTTTAAATGTGTGTGTGACAGATGAGAAGCCAGACAGACAAGAAGAGGTGAAATGAGAGACCGATGAGAGAGGCAGTCTGCTGGAGTACGGATCCCAACTGTTAACTGCTAATGGTACTTCCCAGATCACCTCTTTAAAACCCTGACCCCAAATGATGACTCTGACCTATCAGAATGCCTGCTTCACATGATACAGTACATGGGAGACAGTGGGGTAAAATGTCACCATATTCAAAAAACAAAAAGGTCTATCATTACACAGCTGTCTGTGTCTGTCAGAAACAAATATAGATAGGAGATAGACAGATATATAGATAGATAAAAATAAAAAGCACATTCTCCCCCATGTGTTTGAAAATATGAAATGCATATGGAAAGTAAAGGAATATTAGCCACTGGAATCACTCCATAGAGTGCCTTAAAAGTAAAAAAGTAATTTTTCTGCCAAACTACTTCAACCTGGGCTGAGATAAAGAAAAAGCTGTGAAGGCCATTATTTGTATCATATTTTAAAATGGATGAAATCAGGTATGCATAAACAGCACTATCTGTTATCACAGTCAAGATTACTGGATGTTACCACCAATCACTCTTAGAAAGCACTGCATGGTACCAAGTGCAAAACTCAGACACATAAGTCTTCATTACTTTAATGAATCAGTTCATATCTGGAGTAGTTCATAAATTTTCTGCAATTCCAAATTGGAACAGAATAAACTCGTTATCTCAATATTTTCCACAACCAAAAGAGATGATTCCTAAATGAGAGCCAAAGCAAGGCCAAAATCGGAAAACATCCATCTGCCAAAATACACTCATTAATTAAATAAACAAGCAGGGAATATATTCATCTGTCTTGAACTGGGTGATACTCAGACAATCAGAAATAATCTCTCAGATAATTATTACAGTTTGTACTTTCAGCGTTAATCGTAACAGTCACATTCAAATTGAAGAGTGCCAAAGCCTATGAGGAAGCGAGGAATTTGGAGATAGACAGAAAGAGAAAAGGAGAGAGAAAAAGAGTAAAAGAAAGGGTGCTCTGTGGTTTTACAGGGTCTGATTTACAAGACGGAACAATCTAACGTGGGCTATTGGGGTGTGAGATGCAGTCGTCTGTGCTTATCCTGTTTGCTTTGGCCCAGCTGCGTTGAAAATACCTGTCATTAAATGTCAAAGAGCACCGATCCACCCTCTTGCAATGCCATTCAAACATATGCTTGCACCACTTGTCTAAACTCTGTACTCGGAGACAAATCAACTTCCTGTAATGGAAACCAGTAAAGGCCCCAGCACAAAGCCGAGAGGCACACCTGCCTGAAGCAATCTACCAAAGGTTTCAGGTGTTCTCAAATTAGCTAATCTACTCACCATTAAAGGAAAATAGACTTTGATGTCTAACAAAACATCAGGGAGGCAGGAAATCCCAAATGACTGGAAATCAAAATGGCTTCCTCCACCCTACTAATGTCATCTTTGACCCTGAATGAAACAAGTGTTCTGTATTGCCAAGTAGAATTAGAGAAAATTGTACATTTGTGAAAAGATATTCATGGTGTGCTGGAATTCGACAGTCCCAGAGGTAACATGTAATTTTCACTTTGATAACGGCAGTTTAATCATTTTCATTGAGGCCAATGTATTAAACAATCAGACAGGACCAGAGGGGTTCAAAGACATTAAGTATGAATAAATCTAGTGGTGGGAATGTAAAATTGGAGTCAATAATTTAAAAAGTATAATGTCAAACTTCATTAATATTTTCCTACTAAGTTTTATGTTATAAATACTCTTAAAATCAATAAACAGATTACTTTGCTATGAACTGTACAATTAAAAATAATAAAGTGAACATACAAAAGGTTTTAAACTGCATGTTTTTTCTAAAATTTCTATGGATAGTTCTGGTAAAACACAAATCTATTTGGCTTTTGAAAGCATGCAGGCCATAGGTGTATTTTTACGGCATAATAATAAACCACTATGACCCTGTCTCAGCTGGAAATCAAGGGTGTCCGCATCCAATGTTTAGACAGGACATCGACTCACTCTGTCTCTGTTCGACACATTCTCCAACAAATATACACACACATTATGCAACTTTTCTGCTGGAAAAACCCATGTAAGCTAGTAGCCAGCCACCATGTTCCATAAACCAGCTTAAACTGGTAGGACTTTGGATTTGTTTATGGTCCTAGATGGTATACCGATGTTCTACAAACACAATTAACAGCTAAAGCAGATTATTTTAGTTCGACGCCTCTCTCAGCCTTAAAAACATCATGCATGCAAATATATTAAGTATGCAAATACTTAGAAAGGTAATTGTAAAAAGAAATGCCCACATACTGTACACAAAGCATCCCATCCTTTGTCATAAGCAATCAAAGCACTGAATGTGCTCTCCAGAGCTGGCATGTGTGCGGTTTGAAGGGCTCTTCACTAAAGCTGAACTAAAGTTACCACTGAATGGGGGGTAAGACTATCATATTACCTTATTGGATTTGGCCACATTGTACGTGCGACTTGGACAAAATCTGATGCTAAATGGAAATCTGACAAAAACAAACTATGTAAGCACACACTGTAAACCACAATAAGTTGACACATACACAAACCTTCATGCACAAACCATAATTAATCAAAATGACTATATTGCTCTGTCAGAAACACACATTAATGGACCATTTAAAATCTTCAATCAGGTCTTTCAAAACCTGAAAGCAAACGTTGACAGATTCTATTAGCGCTTAAACCATGCATACTGAGTCTGAGTGTTTATCATTCAATCCCACGTGGTAACTTCCTCTGGTGATTGACAGGATGGATTAACTATGCCTGGGTGCACTAATCAGCGGTGCTGTGAAACAGCAGAGTTGGGCTGCTCATGCCTGCCAGTGATAATGTTGGCCCAAGAATGTTAATACCATCCATTGTGATGGTAAATATGAGATGAGAACAATTCAGACATGGTCATTCACCCTCGGCCTGGCCCTTTGGCTTTAGGAACTACATACTAATGCCTGAGCCAAGCCGACTTTATCCACGTTCACACACACACACACACACACACACACACACACACACACACACACACACACACACACACACACACACACACACACACACACACACAGTCATGTGCAAGAAGAATAAAGAATGTTTTTCCTTTTTCCCCCCAAAAACTAAATATTCCACTTGCAATTAATTCAAATATGCTTTTATTATAAGCCAAGCCAGTCATTCAAACAGTCTAATGTCAACTTGTGTATATAAACAACCTAATTGTAAACGTTCTATCAAAGGTCCTCTAGTCAGTTTGTGGTTTGAATGTGTAGAGCATAGTGATTCAAAGTCCCAGTAGACCAGATACAGCTGGAGTCCGATCTAATACCCGTTGTTTTTGAGAGAAAAATAGGAAGAGAAAAAAGCAAGAGAGACACCCAATTCCAACAGGGCTTGCAAAAACAGCAATTCTCATTTTGTCTCAAGGCATGGGGAATGGAGGTATTCACAAGGCCTTCCAGTGTCCAGTATGGAAAACACACACTAATATCCCATCATCCCCATGTTCCACTCTTAGCATGGAATATCTCCATAGACTGAGGGAAATTTAGGAAAGACTATCTGAAAACAAAGAACTCAAATAAATTAACATTGGCATACATTCTGAGTTTGTAGAAAATTAGTTACTCGGTTGGACGAAAAACACATTCAGAGCACATTACACACTAATGTACTGGAAAATATTACTTTAAAACATTCCAAACTTCATCTTCATCTCTCATACCATGAGGAACATAGGCGGCTCAGGTTTTACTGATTTCTGGAGTTACAAGTCAAATCTCCATGACTAGTAAGACAAATACCTTTAGTACTCAAAGTGCCACAAATAGTGCAAATTTCAAAGAAACAAACCAACCACATTCTTTATAGAAAAGGGAAAACACTGAAAATCTGGAATTCAAAACCAGATTAAAAAAAACACTTCCAGGACACATTTGGGATAATATTTTACATTGTGATCTATTTCTAGGTCACTAATCAAATAAGCAAATCTGTGGCATTGACCATGTGAACTCCTATGATCAGATGGTTAGATGTGCTTGATTCCATTTGGAACATTTCAATTTATGATCATCAGGTTTTACACAAACTTGTGGAAATGATGCAGCTCAAGAGCAGCTGCCAATAAAGCGAAATAGGTATAAACCAAATACTGACATTCTGAAGTATTTTTTTCACTTAATGTTTTTTACTCAGATTTTTAGCTGATAAAATAATTTGAAATGAAAATGCAATTAGATGATTAGTTTTAGAATAGAAACGATCGAATCTGAAAAAAAAGTATTATATTCTAATATATTTTCTAACTATAATATAAACTGTAGCTTTTCAACAGAGCTTTTTAAGCAGCACTGTATACATTACAATATAATGAACTAAGATATTTGACTAAGATGTCGGACAGGAATTGCCTGACAGGTTCGGTTTAAAAAAAGTTTGAAACGGAGCAGATCTCTCTCTCTCTCACACACACACACACACACACACACACACACACACACACACACACACACACACACACACACACACACACACAGTTTGCAGTGTGACAAGAGCAGCAGGCTGCAGTTTTATCTGCTGATAGAGAGAGTGAGGCTCTAAAGGTGAAATCTTGTACATCAAAGAGAGTGGAACAAGATGAATGGTCTGTCTCACACAGATACCAGGTGCACTTGAATAAAACAGACCTGTCTGCTGCATTCAATGGAAGAATGGAGAGGAATGCACCACAGAACACTTTCAATGCGGCTACAGCTAACCTTTACATCACACCACTGACATCTAAAAGATCTTTTTTGCATTGCTGTAGCCCTTGTTTTATTCACTGTGACTTTCTTTAGAGTGTTATCTAAATGCTACATGCCTTTGGATGCAATATGTGATGTGTATCTGTTCAAAGGTTTATTCATGACATGACTGGCTGAATGTGTGTGTCTTTAAACAGGTGTGTGAGACGAGGAAGGCTTTGTAATGGCAGGTGAGGTGATAGTTGGGTAATCGGCAGGCTCTTGATGTCAAGCACAGTATCTCAAGTTGCCTTGAGTGTGACATGGTGTGACAAGACTGTCTGAAATAGTGCAGTAGATGACTAGATCAAAAGTATATTGTTAACATTCATTATTTGACAGTGCATAGCAATTCAACATTATTAATTGAGTAGTTGTTTTAAAAAAAGTAGCTGACTAGTCAATCAGTCAATGTTTAGCTTATGTAAATTACTATAGAGTGAATCCCGCACATGTGAGATGATGCCAATGATGTCCTGAATGGTGCAAAAAACTGACGTTGTCATGGTTTCTGTCAGCCTCTGGGCAGCCCATGGTTTATTCAAGTTTTCGAAGGTTTTTAGAGCAGTTCAGACCTTCTCAAAGGTCTGTGCTTTTATTCTTTATGAACTTTATAAACCTAGGGTTGACTGTTTCAAATTTGCATGACACTACAAATAAAAAAAATTTGCTGTCACAGGTTACCATATAAAACTACACCATACAGCTGCACGAGGACGTGAAAAAAAAATCATTTTCGAATGTAATTATGTAATTCATAACTAGTCGACACAGGCCCTAAAACTAAAGCAATCAACTAATACTCCAAACCATTTGCCAATACATTTTTACAAAGAAATAATGGAATTTACAATTCAAGTTCCTTTACTCTAATCCACTACACATGTTCAATCAGCAGGGATGCATTAAGTGACAGTAGAGACATTTACAAAGTAACAAAATAATTATATTTCAATTAAATACTGTTCTTATTAACTTTCTATTCAATCTTTTAAAAAAATAGAAACATTTCTGAAAAAAACAACAGAACTGCTAATAATAAGAAATGTTTCTTTAGCACCAAATCAGTATATTAAAATGATTTCCGAAGGATCACGTGACACTAAAGAATAGAGTGAGAACTGCTGAAAATTCAGCATTCCCATCAAAGGAATAAATAACAATTACAAATGTTTTGATCAAATAAATTAAACCCAGGTGACCATAAGAGACTTCTTTCAAAAACATTATAAAATCTTTTCAATGATTAAAATATTCGTGACTATTTTCATAGTACTCCAAGGCACTTCAAAAGAATACTCCTACCTCTTCTGAAGTGCTTTGGAGTACCATGAAAATGTCAAAATAATGATGCATTGTGTGATATGTAAGAGTGACAATTCAACTAAATAGATTTAATGGTGTGCCATGTCTTTTAACTCTTTCCATCATAATCGTTTTCCCCTTTCTCAGCCCTTCAGGCAGCTGTGGCAGCAGTCAGAGATTGGTGTGAGGTGGCCCAGAGTTCAGGTGTGTTCAGGTGGGCTCTCTCTCAGGTGTCCCCCGCGCTCTGATGTAGTGTCGTTGCTATGGTTCCCTTCAGCATTGGGTTACCCTGAGCCTCTGGGGTCTGATCTACTCTACTACCCTACATGTAGAGGGAAAGAGCTGATAAAAGAGCCCACTTGACTGGCCATTCAGGACGGGTGTGCAGGACACACATGAGATAAAGAGGCTACTGTTACACAACGCCAGATGCTGGGATAAAAACCTTGAATGCTTTTGAGAGTATTTAGACAATGCCAACAATGTGTGCGAACAGAGCGTTCTCATATTGATGTTCAGACATTATATAAATAAATAGCAAAACAGCAAACACACATTAACTTTTATTTTATCATTGATTAAAACCATACCAAACCATTATAAACACACAACTATTCTATCTGGACTCCAGAACATCTGAACTCTCACACAAGCAGTTGTAGACGTTTTTAAATCGCACTTCTTCACAGGTGACACAAATAGGGCCTATTAGGCCCCATTAGGAGATTATGAGGTGAGAAAAGAGCAGAGACCTGTGGTGCCCCAAGGCCTCATGGAGGTGTAGAGTTTCCAGTCCACTGCTCACCCTAATGAACACACACAAACTCTTAATGCTCAGATTATGGGATAGATAGTGTAGAGCCCCAGGCGAAAAAAAGGGTGGTCTGTGCATGTGTTATATCACCTGACACATCCAGAGCCCCAGGGATAAGGATGGTTAGTGTGTGTTTTTAGCTTAATATAGTTTAAAGACAAATTTGATTTATAAAGCTAGTTCAAAAGTTTATTAATTCCAAAATTATTAAGACTAAGCAATGTCTCTGTAAGGCTAATTTTATTTAATCAAAAACACTGAAAGATAGTAATTTGCTAAATATTATTACAATTGACAGTTTAACACCATGTTCTAACTACTTTTCCATATTAATCTGAGCTTTTGGCCTAACTTGCAGCGAAAAATCGTTCGTATTCCGCAACGTCGCGGCTGGAACAAAAGCAAACAAACTATATGATATTGATAATCTCAGGTACTGATTGTGTGCTTTATTCAAAGTTAAACATATACAGTAGTTTACCTCAGATCTCGCAAATAAATAAAAGCAAAGACGTACATTAAAACTGTGAACTCACTGTGAAACAACAAGCGTATTCCATGGAATCTTGTCGCGTTGCATGTAGTTAGGACACAGTGTAAGAGCCACTTTCTATTTAAATAGGGTTTAAAATGTCATTTATTCCTGGGATGCAAAGCTGAATTTTCAGCAGCCATTACTCTAGTGTTAGTGTCATCAAATCACTGTAAGACTACATTCACACTGCAGCAGAATATGGTACTCTCAAAAGTTACGCTGTGCTACACGTGTCCAGTGTTTGCATGTTTGCTCTAGTTTGTGCATGATAACAAATGTGACAAATTCTCCATTCTCACTTTGTGTCAAATGTGGCAATACTCCATAGATTTATGAATGTTTTTACTTTAGTTACTGACGCTACAGTTACAGGTGATAGACACAAACAGAATGATCTTGACTCCTTTTGCACATTCATACAGTATTTGAGCTGCTAAGCTGCTATTTGAATAAGACACTTTAAGGCCTACAAGTAAATGTGGCTGTCAAAATCTCAAACACTGAGTGTGTGAACAGACTAACATGCAGATTTAGTGCTCAAATTATTATGTTGAAAACTGCTGTGCAGCTTATATTTTTGTAACATTAGAATGTCATTGCTGTCACTTCTGATCAATTAAAAAAAACAGCAAAAAATTATATGTAAATAAGCAAAACTTTGTTGTTACCCAAAACTTGTTTGTACTGTATGTCTTACCTCTCCTGACATATCCGGGGCCAGAGGAATCAGAGGCCATAGTGAGGAGTAGATGCCAAAGAAGACTACCCACAATCCAATGCTGCCCCAGATGGCAATGTGGCTGAACTATAAGCCAGCAAAGATTAGAGAAAACACACAGTGAGTTCATTCTGCTGATAATACTGGCAGCCTGACACACAAACAGCAAAAAACCCTCATCTGAAAGATGTATTATAATTTTAGACTAGTGATATTCATAACAACAACCCTTAACACACATGAATTTTACATGAACACATGCTAAATCACAAGTGTGCACATATGGAAGCATGTTACACCCATGTGTTTTTGTTTAATCACATGATCATCAAGCATTTGAGGCTTGAAATTTGCACATGTGAAACATTGGAACCACATGTGAATGTTCCAAAACCACACGAACATCAAAATCATGTGATTTTGTGGAAATTAAACTTGCAAAATACAGTGCAGTGAAAAAGACTGAAAAAATGTTTGGAATAATTAAGATTTTTACTGTTTTGGGAAAGTTTCTTGCTCACCAAGGCTGCACTTATGATTAAAAAATACAGTAACAGTGTGAAATATTATTTCAGTTTAAAATAACTGTTTCCTGTTTGAATAGATTTCAAAATGTCATTTATTCATGTGATGGCAAGGTTTAATTTTTAGCGGACTTTTAAAGGGTTAGTTCACCCAAATATCTAAATTATTTCATTAATGGCTCACCCTCATGTCATGAGGGTGACATAATATTTTTTTGGGGGTGAACTAACCCTTTAAATTATTACATTTGTAAATTCAAACTTCAAAGAAAAAAACAGTTCTTTTAAATGTATTACTATTCTTACTGCATTTTGATTTAAATTACACTGAAATAACTGTTGATCACATTTTAAATGCTGAGCATTTGCCTTGCAATCACCATAATAGTAATGCAATTTCTAATAGTAATAAAATGTAAGCAACAGTTCACTATAATTGCATATGTGAATAAGTGCTTTGATAAGTGATGCAACCATGACATCATCTTTGAATGCTCTGAACTTTTCCATGACATCAGCGGCAAAAGAAAAGGGTAAGTGAGAGGAGTGAGAGTGAGAGGGGGTGGAGGAGCTTGTTTCTACTGATAGAATGACAATAAAGTCAAAGGAAATGGGAGGACACACTGAAATGGAAGAGAAAAGAGATAGAAGGATGGAAAGAGTCATCCAACACTCACCATGGTCCAGGACGACGTCTCCAGCCCAGCCTTCAGACACACAGTGATCACCACAAACTGTGAGAGAGACAGGTTCTTATCTGAGGTCGCATGTACACATAAACAGATTAGATCGTACAGACGTATGATCTAATAAGAGACAGTCGGCAGACAGGAACCTCCAAACAGATTCTGTTTGAAGTACACTTTGAAATAGAGCAGGTCAGCTTCATTTTCATTTCAGTGCTTAAAAAGTTGGCAAAAAAAGGAAGCGAAAATCCTCGATGAGGCCAGACTCGGCACAGAAGGAACATTTCACAGCAGGACTGTCGGGACAAAGTGTCAGGCGACGGGGAGGACACAGAGATGCTTTGTGAGGATCTGAGGGCCCGAATGCACTTACTGTATAAACCATGTTTCCTAAGAGGAGATAGTCTGGTGTCTTTCCGTTTCCAAAGACGGTATCTGAGAGGATAATCAACAAGAAGGCTTTTAGAGTGAAGCATAACATGCTAACACACACATTTTCATGCAAACACAGGTCAGTGGGACGGTTGTAGAAACTCCATTAAGATGTTAAACTCAAGAGGGATCAAATGCTCAAATTAAACAGACAAGACTACCAGAAATGTACTGTTTACATACATGATGGTAAAATGCTGTCTCACTGAACAAATTACCATTTAGACAACTTAATATGCTTTTGACTCGGGAAATAAATTTAAATTCAGGATATTTAACATCCGCAACTTTGATTTTGTTTTTATTAGAGGGACAAAATTAGGTATTAAATCGAGAATATTATTCCTCAAATGCTGTTAACAGGGCTGTTTTCAAAGTAAAAAAAGTGTTTAAAACTTTCTTTAGGAGGTCCTGTTAGGGACAGAGCCATGGCACAGTGGAGCTGTGGTGCTCAGGTGGGTTATGCAAGTTTGAATCTGACCTCTTTACGGATTTCCTCCTTTTCTCCCTATGGGCCAAAAAAGCTTTTATGCCCGTTTAATCTGAGTCAATAAGCTTGTAATGAACTTATTCTCCTCTTATGACACACCTGTGCTCCAAAAGGTAACAGTGGGTGTAAAAGGAGCTGCTGACAGCTGTACAGAGAGGTTTGGAAAAGAGATCTTCCCAAATCATTAATGATTAATTGACCGTTGAGACAATCTGGGTTTTCTTGACGTTTCTGGATGATAGCTATTGGCTTGTGCTAATTGCTTCAGCAAACATCTCTGATTAAATAGTACAAGTTTTGGCTTAAAATCTGGGAAAGCCACATACAAAAGTGCACACATGGCAGTGTGGTTTAGAGAAGGGGGATGAGTCATTCTCCGATTGTAAGTGAGAGCGGATGATCCAAAACCATCAGCGCTCTGGCACGGCGAAACACAACTGACACCACATGTGGATCAGGAAGGTATGTGCGTTTGTGTGTGTGTGTGTGGTGCTGACAGGCTGTCAGTCAGAGAGAGTCTCCAGTGCTTTGTTTAAAAAGCAGGTCTGATTCTGACTGTGTGGTCCTGCAGTCAGCCAGATATTTGTGCTGACACACACACACACACACACACACCCACACACTCTTTTGTAGATGCTTAAACTTACGAATACATGTAAAGAGCAACTTATAGACCACAGAGCAATTGGTTAAACTATACCAAAATGTTAACCTAAGAATGAAAATTGTATCATTATTTAGTGTCAAGCTACAAAAAACACCATGGAAGTATAGATCTGTTGATAGTTTTGCGTAAGGAAAACCCTAAAATTTAAGTTGGTATTGACTAAAATTTGTTTCCAAATTTATTGACAAAAAAAAGTTATTTGTGAATAATTTTGAGCTCAGTCTTTATAAATTAGTAGATCACATTCATAAAACCTGTATGAATGATTAATTCATAAAGTTTTAACTCACTAAATCCAAATCATCCATTTAAAAAGATCAGTGAAAGATTATCAGTGAAACATTAAATTCAATATAAATTAAAATTAGGCCCTTTTCGTCAGACAGAAATTATATGGGCCCTATTTTAACGATCTAAATGCAAAGTGTAAAGCGCACGGAGCAGGTTCACTCACGGCGTGTCCAAATCCACTTTTGCTATTTTAACAACAGAAAAACTTTTGGTGCGCCCTGGCGCATAGTCTAAACGGGTTGTCCCTATTCTCTTAATGAGTTTTGGGTGTAACATGCAATAAACCAATCAGAGTCTCATCTTCCATTCCCTTTAAGAGCCAGTTGCCCTCGTGCCATGACGGATTTGCTATTTACATGGCGGAATTTGGCAAGCAAAGACAGAACGCGTCTCCGAGATGAAACGGAGCTGTTCGTATGCGAGCAAATAGATAAGCCTAATTCTGATACGTGCGATGACTATCCATTATGACAGGCAGGCATTTATATATATAAATGGCGAACGGCCCTGGACTGAAACTAGCAAACATTTGCGCTGCTCCTTGCGTCGCATTGTGCTGGTTGTATTATAGGGCCCTATGACTTAAGACTTCATACATACGTTGTATAGATTTTTTTTATGCTTTTATGGTGCTACTGTATATGTTCTGAAGCTCGACAGTCACAGTCCTCATTCACTTTCATTCCAGTATATTAAGATTAAAAAGGATATTTTTCAAAACTACTGCTTTTGTTTTTAATGGAAGAAAGTAATATAAGATTGCAACGGCATGATAAATGACAATTTTCACTTTTGCATGAACTATTGCTTTAAATGAGTATGTGGGAATGGAGAAAAGGAGAGAAGGTGTGTGCACGTGTGTGTATAAGAGTGAGTGATCTTCAGATATTCATGGTGGCCAATGAGAAGCAATTAAGCTAAAGCGAGAGCAGACTCGTCTTTCAATATGACACACACTGACCTTAAAATACAAAAAAAAAAAAAAACTAAATGCAGTGTGAGAGAGAGAGCGTGTGTATGTGATCTTACCGTGCTGGAAAGCCTTGAGGGGAAACCAGAAGAGGATGACTGAGTGAAACAGGCCGTTCAGACAATGAGCCCAGAAGACCTGCAGGAGAGTGGAGGAGGGGGGAGGAAAAAAGAGAGGCATGAGAAAGACAGTGGCCACCTTAACCCTGCCAGTGACCCCTGAACCCCAGGCCTTTGTGCTTTTTCAGCGCTAGGCTAAGTGGAAGGTTTGTCAGGCCTCCCTGCTCAATGGCCACCCCGCTGACAGACACTTTGTATATCCTGTGAGTGAGGAGAGAGCAAGAAAGAGGGAGAGGGGAGGCGTGCCAACTATATGAGAGATGTCAGTAAGCGGTGTTTTTCTGCCATCTCTTCTCTTTTCCCTGCAGTTAGTTGCCTCATCGAATTTCCCCAATCGTTCCTTTGTGAGTTGTGAAAAAACCCCAAATCCTTCATGGATACTTTTAGTACAAATACAGACAAGTTTAAGAAATTAAGATGTATGAGTCTGTCGCTACAGTGCATGGTTATTTGGGAGCATGGAAAAACTATCGCTTACACAGGTACGGCATAAAGTCTTTGAGTGTCTGTGACTGTATACATGGGCATGTGGACTTTGGATGTGCCATTTAAACAAATATCCTCCTCCAAAACCGCCTTGTTTTGAATTTACATTATGCACGGACATGGCCAATCAAAACACTAATGGGCGATGTAGCATGAAACAGCCGTGAAATGAAATCAGGCCCGTCACAGGTCCAGTTTCCAATCTCCCCTTTTTTTTTTTTTGGTGTTGCTCTTTTCACCTCTGTAAAGTCTAAGACTGTTCACTGCCCACAGACACAACAGATTATTTCCATATTTATAAGTAAAACATTAAAAAAAATGATTTTTTAAAATTAATTCACTAAAATAAATAAACACAAATTTCTCCATATGAACAAAAACTTGTTAGAATGAATCATATTTGTAGTATCTGCTAGAGAGGTCCATTTTGTGAATTAATCATTCTTTTGAACTGGTTATTTCTAAGGAGTCATTCAATTCAAACGGATTCACAAAGTGCTTAAAGGAATAGATCACCCCAGAAATGCATCTGTCAGCTTCTAAGGTATTTTCTCTCAAAAACGGTTTTATTTCTATCAATAAGGATTTAATTGCAATTATTTATACAACAGTTTAATGTGAGGAAAAATACTTAATTTTATATTAAAATATTATTTTTTTTAATTACTGTAAGTGAGAAGCAGTATTTCATAAAATATGTATTTTAAAACAAATGTTAAATGAAAATGTGAACATAAGGGAACCCTTACAAGTCATGCAAATGAATAAATGATCACACACACACTTCTGTTCAAAAGTTTGGGGTCAGAAATATTGTATATTATTACTACAATTTAAAACTGTTTTCTATTTTAATATTTTTTTTTTTAATGTAATTCATTCTCATTATTGCAAAACTGGAACCGAAACACTCCAGTTTTGCAACGGTTTCCCTTTTGATTAATTTAAATCATATTACCTGGATAAATGCATTTTAAATATATAAAATAAAATAAATCTTACAGACCCAAAAATGAATTACTTCGCAATGCTAGCATCTTACAGAAAGGGCTAGAATCTTTTTCCTATGCCCCATGATGCTTTTCCCAAATTATGAAAATAACTCCTGTTTACAACAGTCAGCAAAAGATTCACTCTATGAACACAACAAAAAGTATTTCCAAAAACCGGGTATTATGAGGTGACATTATTTTACTCACCCTTCAACCATCGATCATTAAAAGGAAATTTAAATGTGTAAAAGCATTAAATTACTTTCAACATACCAGGAATAACTCCTAAAGATCCTGCTTCTATCCGCAGTGATATTACAGATGAGTTGGATATCATTATAGTTATACATGTCTATATTTTGTAACAACTAAATTTTACATCATCCATGCAATAACAAACCTGTAAAGAGACATGAGGATTTCGGGAGAAACTTCATTCCAGGAAAATATTCCTGGTTTATCGTAAATGAAATCAGGAGAGCAGACCACAAATGCACCGTATATGTAGTCTTCTTCATTTACATACAGAATAAAAAAAAACAAGAAAATCAGGAGGAAAATAATGCAGCAGCTGAAAAAAGCTATTCTCTAGATGTTATATCAAATATGTCACATTAATATACCAAATGTAATGATATTCCCCTACTTTCTAAAATAAATAAAAAATAATAGAAATTGAATGAAAATGTACAGCCCATTCAGTCAAAATGACGGATAAGGAATATTTGTAGCACAATCTTACGAATTGAAATTATTTGTTGCAGTCTTTTTGAGAGGACCTTCCCCAAAACGGAAGTGCTTCCAATCATTTTAAACGCAGTAGTTCGTTAGGAAAAAGGTGGATAAACGATCCTCAATCTTTAAATGTTGAAACACTCATCTCAAGTTTTTCCAAACCCAACCAAGTGACAGCTATGAAATCTCTTGAGGGGGATGGGATGCAGAGAAATGAGAGGAGAATGAGAGAGTGGGAGAAAAGAGGGATACCCTGAGATTGTCTTGTTCTGTGTTGTTTCACAGAGGCCCTGTATGACCTCTGGGCATCTCTGCCCTGACCCTCTCACCTCTGCTATCAGCGAAGCAAAACAAAGCTCAGGGCTCCGGCCCTCAGACAGACAGCTCATCCTACACCTCAGAGGGGCACTATAGCTCACCCCTCCTAACCTTTGGAATTAAATTGATACTTAAGATTAAGTATTTTATAAGCATTTAAAAAATGTGTACAAGTATTACATTATTAATGTATTCAAAATTTGGACATGACTCAATTCTACATCTGACTTGAGATTTTCACAAAGTAGGCAATAAAACAACCAACTTAAACAAAACATGATCCAAGTGCCATGTGAAACAACCTGCTCTCAGCCTCGCCTGGTGCTCTACACGCACAGTCCTGCAATGAATGCTAATCAAATCGATAAACGTTCATAATCATTTGTCAAAGGGAGGCCCCGAACTCCTCCGTTTCTAAGCAGGTTGCTAAGAATGTAGGTGTGAATGGCCGTCTGTCCTGCCTGAAGCAAAGCACTGCATTCTGTGTGACAGCTTAATTACTTAAACTAGCATGAAAGGATAAACTTTATTTTGTGCCAACTATTGCCAGACGCTCTAATAAGCCTTCTCCAACTATGTTGGGCTACAAATAAAGCCAAAAAGGGAGAGAATGAAAGAGAGAAAGAGGCAGAAGGAGGGAGGGATGGAGGCTGCAGTGTGAATAAATGCAATAACCGATATCCTGGGGTCTACAAGGGGCTTTATTAGGGAGACTTTAGTGTCAAAGCTATGTAATTAAATGTGAAAGGGGACATGGTGGGTAAAGACCTAAATATTTCACACTCTTTGCTTCTTCCTAATCTAATGCATGATCTTTCTCTCTGCTTCCACAGACTTTATTCACAAATAAAGGGTCTGTTGTAGGGCTGGGATAAACGATTATTTTTTAAACGATTAATCTAGCGATTATTTTTTCGATGCATCGATTAATCTAACGATTAATTTTTCAGACCGATTTGATTTCGATTATCTCCCCATTAATTGACTACTAACAATTTATACATGTTGATTTACATATCTGAATGAAAAAAACATCAATTCCTTAACATTGCAACATGTTTATTGCTCTTAAAATTACAAAATAAAAGACTGACTAAGAATGCATTACTTTGCACTTGTATAGAGATAGCATTCAATAAAACCTTGAAACCTTGAAAACACATAGCTTACTGAAACAAGCTTACTGAACACATAGGGCCTAGCTTCCTGAAAAACAGTTCTTCTTTCAGATGAAAATAACAACAACTTGATGTCTAGTATTCAATAAAAAAGGTCACCCAAAATACTTGTTTAGAGCAATTGAAAGAATACAGTATGTAAATGTAAACTTGAGTGCTTTAAGCTAATACAGAGAGTGCTTTTACAAAAAAAAAAAATTAACAGTGGGAGCCAGCAGCCTGTCATGGAGAAAAAAAATCTCTGAATGCTCCACGTGAAACTTTGGCATTCCGCCCTTTTTCTAATATGCCCAAGGGAGGGAGAGAGCAAGAAGCGCTCGTGTAGTTTGAAGACTGTGAGTGCGCGAGTGCGCGTGAAACTTTGGTGTTTGGCCCTTTTTCTATTGTGTTTAATGATTTTGATTAATATGCACAAGGGAGGGAGAGAGCAAGAAGCGCTCGTGTAGTTTGAAGACTGTGAGTGCGCGAGTGCACGTGAAACTTTGGTGTTTCGCCCTTTTTCTATTGTGTTTAATGATTTTGATTAATATGCACAAGGGAGGGAGAGAGCAAGAAGCGCTCGTGTTGTTTGAAGACTGTGAGTGCCCGCGCAGCCGGGGCTCTCTCTCGTACGCGCCCTGTCACTGTCACTCACCGATCAAATAAGGCTTTGACAGCCGCCAAAAAAAAAGATCAATGCAGAAAAACCCCTGGATTGGTTATATAACGTTGGCCAGAATGTTGATCCGGCCATCGCGTATATTCAGCGCACATAATGTAAACGTTTTGCAAACGTTTTTTAGAGAAATAAAAACAGGTCGATGAATCGATGCGCATATTTTGCATCGACGTATTTTTTGCGTCGACGTCATCGATGACCTCGACGCGTTGTCCCAGCCCTAGTCTGTTGTGTATACAGATGACGTAGGAGTCTGAAACAGGGATCCGGCACATGTACAGCTGGTTCAATTATTAAATAAAATGTCTCCATAATTTACATTAAACGATACTAAAATTAATGCAAATATCGATACAAGTAGGAGTTGCACGCAAATATTTTAGACTATTTTGGTAAATGAGTTCCGAGCTCATGAGACCGAGTCATTAGATCGTTTAAGGCTTCAGTGAATCAATTTAACCAATTCTTTATAAAAAAATAAAAAAATTCTGACTCAAAAGAATCTTGGGTTCACAAAGTTGGACAATGCTACAGTATTCAACAGATTCTCTCATTACCTTCCTTTATATATCCATTAACTCAGTCTTTGCTTCTTTGTTCCAAGCAAATATATCACTCATTATTTAATTATAGAGAAATAACAGAAAGCAGCCTATTATGAGTTCTGATAATATACAATTCAGCCTTTTTTTTTACTTATTATTCTACTACATTTCCTTACTTCCACGCTTAATTGTATTCTATATTATAGTCTTCCACTTCACCATTACAGCTTTTTTTTTATGCATTGAACAATTAAACTAAGAATTATGTGTTTGTGTTACAAATGGCCAGTAAATCTGTCTCTCCCTCCTGACCCCAGGGGTTGTGTTGCCTGTTATCCGTGTCAGTGTGCTGGTAAATGGGTCTCCACGGCTGTGGAGCAAGACTGTGAGGTGACACCAGCGCAGACACGCCGGAGCTGGAGACCAGACAGCTTTATTAACATAGAGAGACGCAAAGCCAGCAGTCACAGACACATAGAGAGGATGGAAATATGCTTGCCCTATATACCATTAAGGTATCTGAAATAATTATACTAGGACATATCTAGCATCGTAGCATCTAAAACTGGGTGTATGTCCTAAAGATTAAGACAAACTTGATTCTACATTTTATTAGTAATATTAACAAAAATTATTATTTTAAATAATGCTTTAAAAACCAAGTAAATGTACATATAAAAAAGTAGTAAATTCAAAAAACTTCATATAAATGTTCATATATTAGACTCGAAGTGCACATTTTCTAAAAGACTAAATTAGGAGTGGTTTATACATATACATATTAGACATTGTGAACAAAGCTTCGAATTGGTACTGGCTTAAGAGAGTTTATGACCTTCTAAAAAGGGAGATGAACACTCAAAGACATCTCAGATAAGCAAAAAGGCTGACAGAAAGGGACAGTTTAATAGACGGCTAAACCAACAAGGTCTTGCTGTTGACTTGCTTTTTTACAGTGTAGGGAGTCGTAAAAGGATCTGTTTGTTCAGTGGGGTTTTTAGCCTGGGTGCTAAACTGTTCACCAAACACAGCTCAGTAAAGTGTACACAGCATGACCTGTCTACAGGGTCATCATCATGATCAATGGAAATGAACTAGTTTCACTAGTTTATTATATATACATGTATTTACAAATGTTTTAAGAACTTTTAACACGTTAGAATTATAAATATGAGTTTACATCATTCCTCAATCAGTGGGCTGTTCATCTCTGCAGCCCAAACACTGATGGAGAATCAGCTAAACTTAGATTTATACTGCATGTTTGAGTGTATTTACCTTGGTGTTGAAGCCCATTGCATTCTGGGAGGTTTTGTAGAGTTCAGGGTATTTGAGCATGTTCTCTTTCCTGCAGGAGCGTTCGAAGATGCCCAGAGTTAGAGGAGGCAAAGCAGTGAAGATCTAATAAACGAAAAAGGAAAAACTAAATATTACATAGTTTTTAGTTTAAAACAGAAAATTAAAAGTCAAACTGTTGCGCAGACGATATAGTTTATAATGAAAACTCATACTAAATTATACAAATGCAAAACAGAAGCACCTATACTGGTTTCAGATATTTAGGCACCACAACAGTGTTATTTTTTCCCCAGGGATATTATTACAAGAGATTATCCTAGCTCTCATAACAAAAACTAATTTGTGATGAACTGAAATGAGAAACTGCTAGGTTTGCCAAGAGGAGTCGATGGAAAAAGTTTTGGTCGACCAAAATGTTATTAGTCGCAGAAAAAAAAATTAAGTAAAAATCCACAGTTAGTGGTGAGTCTGTGACAGATCGTTTGAAATATGTTAGTAGCAGCAACTTTACATGTCAGCTCAATCTTGTTTACCTAGAAAAATGTGCGCTATTGAAGTGTCTGTGCAAAGTGTGAAAACTGAATAGCAGTGCACTCAATGCATTGCAGATGGAGGCTCATTTTTGGTCATACAGATAAGAGTAATACATTTAGTTATACATTTGAATCTGTAAATACTCTGCGTTTGTTTGTGTATGCACACACAATAACAACAAAACATTGCGCTTTTGTAAAATAATGCAAGAAAACAGGATGTGCTTTTTACTGCCTCTATATCTGTGAACAGAGCGCAAAACTCTGTGTATACTTGCATTACAGACATTATAGATATATTTTCCATGAGTTAAATGTTCACTTTCAAATGAACCAATTCAAATGGATTATGTAATGTGAAACATACAGGAACATCCACTACTGCGGAGATGACGAGGCAGTGTCGCCGAATTCATCTCTTTGTCAATAAATTATTAAAATATTAATGCAGGCTCCTTCCCTGATACATTCATAATCATTACTTCTGCTGGTGTGCTGTGGCAAGCTTTATGCATGTACTTGAGCACTTATTAGGGTATGTAGGCGATTAAAGGCTCATTATTATTATTTAAATGGTTTATTAAATAAACATGCGATTAGTCGACTAATGCTTCAAATGAGCGACTACTAGTTGACCGGAAAAATCTTTAGTCAACGGCAGCTCTAATAAACACTGAGAAGAAAAATAAATAAAATAGATACCTAAAAATACATAGTCTTAACAACTACTTTCTATCCTGAGCACCAGACGTGTTCCCTTGTCTGCCATTTTCGTTTACTTGCTTGGTGTAGCAAGCAAGTATTTTTGGCATTTATCATATTTGCACTCTCTCTCTGCAAAAATTATTCAAAAAACGAACATCTGCCACTGTGCCTGAAGCTTGTTAGCAGATCTCCTGGATGCTTTCATTTTTCCGCAGAGCTCTAATGTTTCTCCGTGCAGCAGCTGTTGAAAGCGAGAGGGGTGGTATTATGGTCCAGAGAGGGTAGCGGGGTCAGTCGCAAGTGTCTCTCACTGGCCCAGCTGGAGCGGCTGACATGGTCGGTTGGACTTTTCCATTCAGGGGTGGTTTCGGCCCGTTGCATCCAACAGACCCCCTCTGACGCAATGGAATTCCTCTTCCCTCAGATAAAGAGAATGCACAGGGCAGAGTTGTTACTGGCCTCACAACGCCAATGATCCATTACACAGGGCTGAGGGGAAGCAGTGTTCAGATTTTGTTCTTTGTTCAGGCGTAAAGAAATAATTTCTCAGGACAATCAGCAAATCGGTTGGCCTAGTCATTTTTCCTTCGTATCTTCGTTTGTTTACGCAAAATGGAAAAACGTACTCCACCCGGAGCATTTTTTTTTCCTGAATAACTTTCCTTCCTGTTGAAAACCTGTTAATTAACAGCATAAATCCTATCACCAAGCCTTAAGGCAGCCCAGTTCACAGGACTCCACCTAAATGGCTGTGTGTGTGTATTTAAATGTGTCTGGATTCAACCTGTTCTTTTATCATCCACCGCTGACCTGTTTAACGCAGCTCTTTAGGGCATGAGCGTCTGTTGTTGCAGCACATTCAGGACATAGTTCTGGGCAAGGCGGGTATACGGACTTGACAAGCGGTCATAAATAAGAGGGAGATTTTTTAGGATGCCGCTGACACGGGCCGCAGTAAAGGAGCCGGCTGGGGTGCCGCGGCTAATGAGTTTCTTGCCTGAGCGCGACGGGAGGTGTTTTAACAAATTTCCTCTCAAAGTAATTCAGAGGAGAGAGTAAATCACAGACCCAGACAGATGTGTGAATGCAAACACTCTTACCACGTTGTACAGGCCGATGCACCAGCGCTCGAACAGAATCTGACCGGAGAAGCCGTTCACAAATGCAAACCAGATCTGAAAGACAAAAAGACAATGTAATGGTAAACGACTCATTAATGTGAATATTTTAAACAAAATGTTGCATGTTAACCAATTATATAAATCATATTAAAATAAACTAAATTTCATTACAATAGTAATAATAGTTTAATTGAGATTTATAAATACATACAAAATACAATTCAGTTATTAAATTACATTTTTAAATAGTCCAAGTCGTCCTAAAGGAAATGGTAACATATTAAAAGGGCAATGACAGGCCATATGATAATCATTACTACATAAATGTGTGACTAAAAGGTAAATATATACCATCATTAATCATATATTCCCCACTTTGTGTGCGCTTAACTCTGCTCCTAGCGGATTTTAATTTAGGTTGATCGATGGCTGTTGTTTTCTATGGGGCCTCTCAGTGCTTGAAATGACCCGAGAGAGAGCGATCTCTCACGAAAGCAGCAGTGAACTGACCCCATCAGTCCTTTCTACAGTCTCATACACTGGATCACCGCGAATGGTTTGTTCCAAGATCAGTCTTGGAGAATAAATAAGCCAGCTTGGGTCACTTTTTCATATACATAGTGGGGTCCAAAAGTCATTGTGTATTTTTTATTATTATATAATACTATTCTTAAATAGTTAGCAAGCAAACCACAATTTTTTATTTAATGCATTTAAATAAATACAAAATAAATAAATAAAAACTAATTACACGTTGACTTTTTTATTTTATAAAAATAAATCAAATAATAAATAAACATGTCGATTATAACCAAACAAATAAATTACAATTATTTAAAAAATTGCATTCAATATTTTATGTTTTAAGATATTGGAAACATTTTCTCTTTCATCTAGACCTGCCCACCAGCTAAAAACCACCGTTTTAGATTATAGTACATTTTGATAAAAGATTAATAGCCTACTATCAATAAGAACAGCTGTGAGATGAGTGCATGTAAAAACAGTAAAGCCCCTGCTTTAGCAAACACACTGTCAAGGTTTTCAAAACATCTAAACAGAGAAGCCCCGCTATCTTGTCATGTGAAGCCACAACCTGGGCTTAACACATCATTACTCAGAGGACAACCCCAGGCAGGAATGAGAGAGGAAGGGTGTTAGTGCTGGAGGTACTGTAATAGAGAGAGAGAGAGAGAGAGACTTCAACAGTTCCCATGACTTCAGCCAGAATGGCTCGTAAATCAGATGCTGTTTCCCACCTTGATCAACCCCGGTGTCTTATAGCAGAAACAACTGATCACAGATCAGACTTTCTATCACACAAAATGAGTTTCCAAGACTGTACAAAAAACAGATCAGTGCAAAAGGACTAGATTTAACCATTTAAGGAACTGAAAGATGTGAGTTACTGGGCTTAAAGGCGGAGACCACAAACGAAAAAAGAGAAGAGAGAAGAATGTGTATCTAAACCATATGCCATGGAGATGGAGCTCATCACTTAATATCTCTATTAGTTTGACTAGTCTGGCACACAATTCTGTCATAGTCATCTAGAAATCGGAGAATGTGATAATATCTCATAGCAGCTGTTTTAAAGAGGGGAAAATATCAGTAATAACAAAAAAAAAAAATGCTATGCGAGAATGAAAACGAAGACAATATAAATATGGCAAAACACAGGATCATGTGACACCAAAATTTAGATAGGTCTTACAAAATTCTGTCATTTAAATACCAACACGCAGTCTATACTGTTCAAAAGGCTTGTTTTTGAAGGAAGTCTCTTATGCTCACCAAAGCTTTATTTACTTGTTTAAAAATACAGTAAAAACTGTAATATTGTCAAATATTAATATAAAAAAGGTTTTCTAATTGAATACATATTAAAATGTAATTTAACCATGTGATGCATAATCTAGCCTTCAGTGTCACATGATATTTCAGAAATCATTTAAATACGCTGATTTTGTCCTCAAAAACAGTTTTCATTATTTATACTAATGCTGAAAGCAGTGGTGCTTATTTTTGTAGAAACCATAATGCAGTTTTTCAGCTCTCATCTTTGATGAGATTACATTTTTAACAGAACAATATATATTTTTCCCCTTACAAACTGATCACACAACTTCAGAAGTATTGGAATATAATGCACAAGTCATATGCAGTAATTTTTACAATACTTTTGTTTTTTAAGCCCCGGCCACTGTTCACTTCTACGATATAGAAAAGAGCAGTGTGAAAATACAAGTAAACATCTCTCTTTTTTTTGTGCTGTATAGACAAAAATACAGGTTTGGAATAATATGACTGAGTAATCAATTAAATAGTTTCTTAAATTAATACGAAATACTTCAAATATACTAGTCAAAGTTCAGCACTGTTACATTTTTTGCTCGACTCAAATGCTGTGAGGTTCTCTACCATATTTAGGCTACAATTATTGTGAAAAAAAAAGTCTGAGAAGCTCAATCAGTCTTGTGTAGTGAGATGCTCGACTGTTAAGCAGACCTCAGGTTACTGTGCAGTGCCATGGCCAGGCGGACATTTCCTCGCTTCATTTAACTCCATTATGAAAGCGTGAATTGCTACAAATTTTTGGGGTTTTGACAGGACCCCCTCTGACTGCAGCCCCTGCCAGTCCTCACACACAAAGCACATCCACCAGGCCCTCTCATTCAATAGAGTGAGCCAATGCGTGAAAATGTTCCCAAAACAAATGTCTGTCACCCCTCCCCCTCTGGCCTCGCCATACAGAAAGAAAGAAAGGAGGATTGGCCGCACTCCCCCGATGTGCCCCCCCCCCCCCCCAGCCACGCCCACCCGTTCCAACTCCCATATTCCTTTCCATCAGGTGCATTCTACCGTGATATTGTTTTTAAAAGAGATCTGCTGCTTCTAAACCCATTTGCCCACACAAACATGAATAAATTACCAATATCGCATCACATCTTATGTTGTTTTCCTCCTCGCAAACAAATTCCAGACTCTGAGAATTCCCTTATGACCACAGTTTGATCAAAAGCCACATAAAAAAACGAATAGTCGTGGCCAGCGGCATTCTGGTAGTCAAACAGGTGGGTCAGAGAGAGCTGAATTAATGCGAGTCTGCCTCATTGAGGGGCTATGGGCTGCAGGATATTGTTGTGCTAAGTCAAAATAAAGCCTCTATTCATGAGCACCAGTACATGCATATGAGAGAGCGTTTTGGCCTGGTCCTCTGGGTCCAGTGAGTGCCCCTCTCTCCCGCTTCCTTCAATGAGACAGATTCATTGATTTACTCATTAGGGACCGAGGACATAGTGTGGAAGGCTCTCTCTTTCTTCTCCTCTTCTGGCTCATTCAGAGCCGCTCGGCGTGGAGGTGTGACTGCCCTCTACCCTCCGCTGCACAATCTGAATAAGCGAGGAGTGTGTGTGTGTGTGTGTGTGTGTGTGAGAGAGAGAGCGAGAGTGTGTCCCCATGAGACTCGTCCTAGGGGCTCTCAGAGAATCTTTGAGAATTTTGAAATCTGTGATTCCACCCCTGTCCTCTGTCTCCATGTTGGGTGGGAAAGACCAAAATGGAAAGAGAAAAATAGAAAGACGGCACCTCTTTGCTCCACCTCTCTGCTTGAGAATCTAGATAAAACTAGCTTAGCTGTGTTCTGGAACATGGCAGCTGGTCCAAGCTGCTTTAGGTGGCCAACTGGTGGGGGACCGGCTGACCTTGGAACAGCAATAAACTAGCTACTATGTCGTAAAAAAACAGCTTGACCACCTTAAACTGGCAATATCTCATTTTTCCAGTAGGGTCCTTGATGGTCTGGTAGCTCACCCAAATCCACACTGGCTAGAAACCAACTCCCATCATTCAAATCAAAGCTTTGTGAAATATAAAAGCCTGCTACATATTTTCATATAGATATGTATTATTTTTCATATTATGTATTTTATGTATTTTTTTTATTAAATTTTTTTTTTATTGTTAATAAGAAATCAAAATTAACTGTTTCAACCAAAGTAAAAAAAAAAGGATTAAAAAAGATTTAGCAATTGATCTAAAGCAAAATCTTAAAACATTATTTGTGAAACATAATATATTTGGGGGGATAAAAGGAGAAAACCCCCTAAAGATTTTGAAATGGTAAAATAAAAAAAAATAAAAAAAACAGTATCCGTATTTTAAAAGTGGCAAATCACTGAATGTAAGAGCCTGATAACTTTGACAGAGTATACATATTGCACAATTTTTCTTTATGAACATTCCTGTTCAAAAGTTTGGGGTCAGTAGTCATTTAATTTTTTATAATTTTAATAATTTGTTAGCAAGGATGTCTTAAATTGACCAAAAGTGAGAGTGAAAACAGTCACAAAACAAAAAAAAGTTTTCCTGAACTTTCTATTCAACAAAGAACCCAGAGATTTCTACAAAAAAATGTTAAGAAGCACAACTGTTTTTAACATTGACAAAAATAAGAAATGTTTCTTTCTGACATGATTTCTGAAGGATCAGCTACCACTGAAGACTGGTGTAATGGCTGCAGAAATTCAGCTTTGCCATCACAGGAATAAATGACATTTTAAGTATATTACAATAGAAAAAAAGTTATTTTAAATGCAATAATATTTCACAACTTTCCTGTTATTTTAGATTAATGTAGCCTTGGTGAGCAGCCCCAGTGGCTTCTTAATAAATAAATAAAAATGATATATGTAACACCCAAATATCCAGAAAACCTAAAAAATGTTGGCAAGACAATAAGGCAGGGCCTTTGAATTGCATGTGTGAGTGGGAGAAGAACTAGTTGGGTGTTTTTTCAATGATGGCACCAGAGAGACTGCAGGGCCCAGGGCCTCCACTCAGGCCTGCAGTCTTTCTCTAAGCCTGCTGCTCTGTCTGAATGAGGCCCTTGTAATTACCTCAGAAATGCTACTCGTCCATCAGCCCTTCTGGTGCCTGCTGAAGAGCTGTCAATCAAGAGCTCAAGAGCCCAGCAGGATAATGACAGCAAGTACAGCAATTTGATTTGTAAGAGGGGCTTTCTGCAAGTCTCAAAGCAGCTAATCCAACTAAGTTTCTGAAAAGTTCTTTTTCCCCGGTTAATTTTTGCTCATGTCGAAAGAATTTGAAGACCACAAACCAAAACTAAATAAACCAGCATGACAATTGTTTAGGTTAACCCAAACTCTTTTGTCTGACAATGTATGGAAGATCTTGCGCTATTGTGTGGTTACAACTGGAAAAACATCTATCTGAAACAATAGAAACCATTCTGAAGCTACTATGATAAACCGCATACAACACTGGATGGTAAAAAAGAAAATCTAAGATGTGCACATATCCATTGCTAACCACACGTTGAGAAGAATAAAACGGCCACTAACATCCTTATTCCACTTCCTTGAGGTTAATGTCTGGAAAAATTATTCAAAGAAAAGTCTTCACGAACTCAAAGGTAAACCTATTAGGGCGACAAATGTATCCCTTTAACCGATTCTCGGGAAGCAAGTGTCTTGAATGTCAAGTTCTTACAAAACAGAGGTGTTTTTGGTGTGAGGCAAGGAAACAGTAAAGCTTTGCCCTATTATATTCAAAAGGCCCCTTATGGAGAGGGGGAATACATTTTCCGCTCATAACAAAAGATGGGCAGAGGAGGAGATACATTCACCTCTGGGGTGCACTGGGTGCTTTCTTTCAGTTCTCCAGGAGATTCAAAAGCAGAGCTTAAAAAGTGGCTAGAAATATTCAGAGGGCGTGTTTGGGTAAAACCATTTACTGGACGTAGTTGTTCCAGTCCCACCTCTTATGCAAAACTAGAAAAAGAGAAAGATAATTGTTCCTTGATTGATGAGAAAGTGTGAAATGTGATCACAGTCAGAAATGTTTGTGTTGAAGGGGAACTTTCATTGTGGAACAAAATACGACAACCCCACAGCAAAACCCAAAAGGAAAAATACATGAAAGCCACCCGGCATAACTAGTACAAAAATGTTTAAAATATCAAATTCATTGAGCGATAATTGCTCACAGCTACAGGGCTCTGAGATTCCCACGGATTTAATCGACTGAGTTTTAAAATTGAGGAAAAAACCATCATGACTTCACTACATTTATGAACACGACCACAACAGCTTCCCACATCTAAACGGCACAAAGGCATGTAAACAGGAAATGGCCATGAAATGGGCCGAACTAACTCACAAACCATGCCATGCTGTACATTTGGTACCAACGGTCATTTGAAGTCCTGATTCATCTCCTTATCCTTGTTCTCACAATCGACAGCAGCACTGAATGCCAACACAGAGAAATCTAAGGGGCTTTTCAGAGATTTACCACAGCACATAAAACAAAATCAAGATGAAGGGAAAAAGTTCATGGGTCAAGTGGCACACAAGAGCAAGAGGGCCGAGGGGCTCATGTTTCTGCTGGGGATGTACAGCTCATGAATACTGGTGTTGGTCTGTTTCAAATCCCAGTGAGCTGCACACAGAGGGAACATTTTACACAAGAGAGTTAGATGGATAAAGCAGGGATACAACATGAAATACCAAGCTAATGTGTATGCTTTACTCCCCAACTTCGATGCATTAGAGATAAAAAGTCTTCTGGTCTTTGTCGGGAAGAGTAAGAGTCCATTTTAAACCAAAATTAAATTACTATACTGTAGCCTTAGCATACTAGCACAAGGCTAGTGTGACCAAAGGTCCATTTCAAGGATTTCAAAGACCTTAGACATTAAATAAAGAGACTTATAATGGCCTACTGTTGCTTTCAGACCATTAGTCTGCTACTAACTCTTCTTTCAGCTCTTGAGGAAACCTAAAGCTTATCCCTGAGGTGTAACGTCTCCTAAACCAAGCGTGCTGCAGATCAAAACTGCCAAACGCCCCTCATGATAAAGCTGGTGCTGATAGCAGCCCTTTATCTTGTCAGGTCAGGTCTCTGAACCGGCTATCAGCACCAGGCCTGGAAACTGTCAAATACCATCACAGATGGATGGCTTGTGGCCTTCACATCGACAGACCTGTATTCCTACAGCAATATGGAGGCATGCATGCAATGCCAGTTGATTTCATTAAAGAGTGGTCATTCAATCTCCATGAAAGGGACATTAATGGCTAATGCAATAAAAGGCTTGGTGCTTTGTCATACATTTTGTAAGTCCCATGAGTTTGATAAGACATTACAGTGCGTAGACTAACTCACCTCAATAATGTAAAGCACAATGTTCTTGTAGAAGCAATACAGGATGCACTTGGCAACACGGTTGTAATTCCAAGCGCCGTGAACCAACAGAAGATTCTTCAAGTACTTGAACTGTGAGAGAGAAGGGAGGACAGAGATAAGTTCATTAAGGCCTATCGTTTACACAAGATTTACAGTTCCCCAGCCAACATAGAAAGCGGTTTTGGCTTTGAAAATAAAGAGACCCTCTTATCCATGCTGTGCAACAGGAAGCCTGGAGTTGCAGGGACAAGACAAACACCGTCTCACCCATATTCCTGAGAATTCCTGATACAATATATACATTCTGTCTTGTTTTGTTGAAAAGCAGAGTAAGGGAGAACAATTTTTGCAGCGGTGCAAAAACAAAGTAATTGTTGTTTTGGTTATCACATTAAGTTTGGCTTTTAATAACTGAAATATTATTAATATAATATAATATTATGAAAAGTTTATCAGGTTTATCAGCTGGCCACTAATAATTAGTTTAAATGTGATTGTCATAAAATATGATTTGAATCTAAATGGTACTTAATCTACTCACCCAACTGTAGATATAAACTGCTTAAATCATCTGGATCGTGTCAGATTTACTGAATATAAAATGCTGTTTGTGTTGCTGTCACTGTGTTTAACTTTCATCAAGTCAGATTTCAAACAGTCGATGAGTAGTTCACTCCAATTTATTATGTTGCTTCATACACGTATATTGTAAAAGATTGAGTAGATAAATATATTTATATTTATATATATTTATATATTTATTTATTTATATGTGATTTCACATGCACAACAATTCGCTGATAATTCATAAAATTGGGTTTTCATCTGGCTTAGACATTGAAATGTAAACAGAGATGTGCTTTGCTCACTTAATAAGCCCCAAAATGCTGAAGGAGGTGTTTACATGCAGATCAAAATCAGGATACCAGAGATAAATCTATGGATTGTATTCTTTAAACAATTTATGAAATTAAACTAACGAAAAACAACCAACATGACCTTACATGTTATTGGTTACAAAGCATAACAGACACAAGTTTGTTTGTTTCACTGTAACCCATTTATATGGCCGCTGAAATAAATACAATATGCAAACCGCAAACTTGTACAGGTGCTCAAGATTAGTGGCTTACAGTGACCCTCCATGACAGTGTAAACAAGTAATATGTGTTATATGTAAACACAATCAAAGGATTATTTAGGGATGCCATGTTTTATTTCCTAAAGAGCATTCTGAATGTGACAGTGTTATAAACACCATTCCTCTAAAACAAACAGCCAGTCACTTCTATGAAGGCAGGAACAGCAGGGTGGGATGTAAGGGGTACGGAGGGCCTTTGAGGGGCTCAGGGGCTGTTTGACCTCTGGATGAGAGGAGAGCGAGTTGATGACAGACAGACTACAGAGGAGTCTGGATATGGAGCCTCTGTCTTAAAATCTGCCAATCTGTGGAGGATCTAGCACAAGGCTGAAGCACTGCAGCATTCCAGCTTACACTGATTCATCCCTTCAAGTAAACAACTTAATCACATCTTCAAAACAGGCCCCAAGCAAAACTAAAGACCCTGGGTTTAACACAAATTAACACAGCACTCTGTGAGAGCCCTGCTGTGAGATTAGCTTTAAATGAATTTCACACTTGGGCAGCACATGGACACAAAATACGCCATACCATAAGATCTGCTACCAACAGTAACATACTCATTTAGAATTAAATATAGAATTTTTAACAAATATCAAAGTCTAACTAATATACCGTCATTTAATATTATATATTATATGGATGTGCTTTAACCCTGTAAAGCCTGATGGGATGGAACAGTTTATTAAACCTGAAAACAAAAATTTGGTGAGTATCATATTTGATACATCAAGCTTTGATGGCTTTTATGGAGAATATGGAGCTCATATTCCAGGACGAAATGAAACCCCTCAGTTTAAATCAAAGGACCAAACTGAGCAAAAATAAACAATTTGGTGCAGTTGTTGATGTGTCTATGGTTAAAAAATATTACTTTCTGACAGCTTTAAGTCCTTCGTGACAGTACATCAGACTAACATAAAATTAATATAAATATTACTCTATATACTCCAATATATAATAATATATTTATTATACATTGTATAATTACAGTGGGGACCAAAATTATTAGAACACAAGTATTTTCACCAGCTAAAAATGGTTTCCGGTCAGTTATTCCTATCTTTTGTTGTAGTGTGTCAGTAGGAAATATCAGTTTAGATTCCTTTTGCCGTTAATTGTAATAATCCAGTGAGACATGAGTTACATTTTATATATTTTTTTGTTAATTTAATACAAATATATGACACCATACAGTTAATGTGTAACATTTTCATCTAGTTTAACAGTTGATGAGAAGCAGCAGCGTGAAAAGCCTTATAGTGCAAATCAAGCTGACACTGGTTCAGGATGATGAATGCATACTAGCTGCAGGTATTGCACATTAAAGTTTGCCGTCTGATCCAGCACATATCATACGAGCCGTTTAGCTGGAAGGCAGTTCAGGCAACTTTCTATGAAACTGCCCGCATTCCCTACCACCTCCACCTACAATACCATGAGGGCACTTAAGAAAAGACAAGATGCTTTCTTGGGTAATCTGATGCATGAGGCCAGTGAACAAACGGCTCGGGGCAGTATAGAAAAACAAGTGTGAAGAGGGATGTTTCCCCGAACTGCACAAAACGTGAAATGAAACTGAGACAGAGATGGAGAGCGATGTTGACAGCGATCGGCGACACATGAGCTCTTCTTTTGTGAAACGAACAATGAAGATTATGCTGTATCAAAATCTGTGAATTACAAAACATCTTCTTAATTAAGTTTACATAAGAGGGACAGGTCCAGTTTCAGTTTGAGTAAGTGAACACACAAGCTATGTAAACTGAGCTGACCGACCCGTTTCGCTATCTCAGACTGCAGAATCTATGAGCCACAGGTTTTAACCCTTTCACCCTAGATACATAATCTAGAACCAGATTTATATTCTGGGAGTCGCACTATGGTGACACAAGACAATAGTGTTTGTTTACATTGGGAACTGATACAGTATGTGCTTCAGGCTTAGAAGCAGAGATTACATTTTATTAATTATTTCATTAATTTCAGTAAAGCTGATCAATTAAATTAATTTAGTCACAATTTAGCTAACTTATTCTTTCTTCCTGCCGGCATGTGCAATTTGATAGTTTCTCACCTGTGCAATAGAGTAGTCTGATGAGTTGGCAGCCTGCAGTCCTTCATTGCCAGAGATGCCAACACCCACATGGGCGGTCTGGATCATGCCCACATCATTGGCTCCATCGCCAATGGCCAGTGTGATCACTTTCACCTGTTTCTTCACCATCTCAACCACCTCAGACTTCTGCAGAGGTGAAACCCTGGAAAGAAAATAAACAAAACTTACAATTTGACAACAAGTACTGTAATATCTGCTCTGATGTGAAACGGTTGAAGCTGACATTTTAGGTCTTTCCAGAAGGAAAGAGATTAGAGATTTACAACATAATTGCAGATTTGCAATGACACCTTTATAGAGGGATCTGAGGCAATTTTTCTTGTTGCAAATTATTAGTGTTGACAACCATTTGATTTCTTGGCCGTCTGTTCAAAATCAATACTTTTATTCAGCAGGATTTTTTTTTGAATAAATGCAGTTCTTTTTAACCTTTTATTCATCAAATATATTAGACAGCAGAACTGTTTCCAACACTCATAATAAATCATAATATTAGAATGATTTCTAAATGATCATGTGATAGACTGGATGTTACATGTGACACTGAAGGCTGGAGTAATGATGCTGAAAATTCAGCTTTGCATCACAGGAATAAATTATTTTTTTTTAAGTATATTCAATTAGAAAACTATTATTTTAAGTTGTAGTAATATTTCACAATATTACAGTTTTTTCTGTATTTTTGATCAAATAAATGCAGGCTTGATGAGCAGAAGAAACTTCTTTCAAAAACATTAAAAATAGTAATGTTTCCAAACTTTTGGTCTGTACTGTATATATATATATATATTTTATCCAGTCTTCAGTGTCACATGATATTTCAGAAATCAATCTATAATGTATGGAAACTATACATTTTTCAGGATTCTCTGATGAACTTAAAGCTCAAAAGAACCTCTGTTATTTGAAATAAACTTTTATTCAGAAAGGATGCAAAATTCTACAAAAAATATTCTAAGTTAATGTCATTATATGTCCTATTAATTAATTATGAGTATAGAGGTTTAAAAATATCACTCCCGATTTATTTCTGATCATTTTGTGAACTTATTCGAATGATTCATAAAAAAATTAAAGATAAAAAAGACTTGTAAGGAAAACTAGCTCACAAATCATTGCGGCATCTGCAGTTTCAAAAAAAAAAAAAAAAAAAAAAAAAAAAAATGAAAAAAAAAAAACCCCTAACAAATATATATTTACTACAGAAAGTAATGGTTTTTCACGAACGTTGGAAACCCATAACATTTAGAAACAGAACAACCCACACCTTATAAATGCCCAAACCAGGGAAATTTGTGTTCCCGATGAAGCCAAACCTGATTTCAGGATCCCTGACCTTTAAAATACATATACAAAAGCTTACAGCACATTACAGTACTGCATCATCTGTGTCAGCAAATGAAATTAAGGTCACGCTTTCGGCTAGAAAAGCTTCTCTGGGGTTCAACCCCGGTTTAACGTTCACGGGTCATTCTGTAAGCAATGAATGTAGTGATGTAAAGCTCTCCAGTGAACCAGAGATTGCTGCCGATATAGCAGGAGACCTCTAGAGTCAGTTTAACATTTACTCATCTGCAGGCACAAATCTGCTCTCCTCAGGACACCATGTGGCTGTTCATATGTGTCTGTGTAGTGAGTGAAAGCAGATCAGATAGATTACATCAAGCATTGCATAATGGCTGTGGCACCTGTGGTGTGCGTTGTTTTTGGAAATTGACACTGATTTTTGGCAGTTCCTTGTAACACTCAATTGGTTCCTCATACGTTTCTTTCACTGTGTAGCATTTTTTGAAATGCTTAATACTAGTCTGCTAACACACAGTTTAACTTTGTGTATAACTGACAGACATTCTAACTACAATCTACTATTATAAAAAATAACTCTCATTAGTAAATAACTGCTTTGAGAGCTAGTATAATTATGTTTATTGGGAAGGTTGTGACCTAAAGGGAAGGTAATTTGTTCTTTAAACAGCACCGTGGCATTTCCCTGTAATTGTCTGCCAGTCACCTAATGTTATTGTAAGTGCAGAAAAAAATTCCAATGATGGCGTCAGTTCCTTGGAGGGCAAAAAGGGTTATTAACCTGCAAAGACATATTTACATCCACCTGTGAAACAGTAAACATTTAAGCAGAACATGACAGTACAACTTCCTGTGTTCTTTGGTTTAACATGGAAATACATTTAAAACGGCATCCGGTTACAGTGACAATTTTTGACTATCGTGGTTACAAGAAAATTTATTGTTTGCACACATTAACCATTGCGGTTTAAAAAACAAGTGACTTTAAGCTGCTGAAATGCAAATCAGAGAGGTGCGCGCACAAGAAGACAGTGCTCAATGCTCATTTTTGCCACTTCATTGGCCTTGAAAGAAAATATTTTAAAGAAAACACGTGTAAAAGTATAGTGGATCTGGGCAGCTCTTAAAGTGACAGCAGTTTAATTGTAATTATTTCCTTATTCATATTTAATTGCTGACTGTTTACTTGTCTTCAGTTTTACTGTTTTAATTTTATTTAAATTTTGTAAAATAATATTTAGACTAGTATTCATTTTTTTGTGATACTGACAGTGGTGACAAAAATTATTACATTTCTATAGAATCCAAAAATGTAGATATTATAACTATATTCTGATACATATCATATCGTGCACTTATATTGTGATATAAAATATCGGTCATATCACCCACTGCTAATTTGTAGCAGTAGTTTAATTTTTTAAAATATAATTATTGTTTTATTTTTTTTATTTTTTTACTTTTTGATGGAAAAGACCACCAAATATGATGATTCCCTTGTGATAGTCTCTTTTCATAAAGTTTCAGCTTGATATTTTCATGCTGACAGACCAGTTTGGATTGTGTGTGTGAAAATTAACCATTAAAAAACTACTTTTTGTCTGCCAAATTAAATTATTAACTTTTAGTTGTCTTTGTACTACAGCCAAAATAAACTGAAACATTGTCTGGATAAGATTTACTTTCAAGTGCCCCCTAGTGACACTTTTTTAAACCCCTGGAACAGTGAATCTTTGTTGTAATACTTTGTGAGGGTTTATGTTACTGTTTTTAAGTTATTATTGCTAATTTTCATTTATTGCAAATTCCCCAAGTATAGTTACATACCTGCAGCATATCACAGCCTTGCAGGAAAGAGCCAAGTCCAGGAAATACTGGCGTGCCCCGTAAGTGAGGGCATACTTCAGTGTCTTTCCATCCATGATGAGAGCGAAGTCGTTCTCCTTGTGCAGAGCATCTCCCAGCATGCCGCAGTGATGGCTGAGTGTCTCCCTGGTACCCTGCACACAAACATGTAAGATATTGATAAACATTTCATACAAAATGACATCATTACAGTTGTGTAACTGACTAAATCATCTGGTATGTAAACATTTCTCTGAGGAACGTGCAACTCAAAAGATTGAATTCATTAGGATAGGGATTTGTAATGCAATAAATCATAAAACTGTTCACAGACGTCTGATGAGACACCACACATAATTTCCCCCTTTTCCTTCAATGCCAATGCAATCAGTGCCAAGAATAACATAGGATTTAACATGCAGAGCACCAGACACTTTTGCAAATGGGGTTTACGTCTGTTTATTGTCAATGCACAGGGCATCAAAGTGAGAACGTACATATGGCACGCTTCATTACGGAGAGCGCAAAGCCGAAGCTGGGTGTGATGGTTCGTTTGTTAGAACAAGGCCTTTCAATGGCCTTGACCAGGAAACACAACGGCATGGGAACTTACCCTGAGCACTAGCAAAGCTGCAGACCTCAGTCTTCTCCCTCTCTCATTGAGTTCATGCAATCGGAGTGAGCATACGTCTGGATTTATGGGTTATTTCAGAGGAATGTTCTGTCCCAGCTGTATGGGCTCAAATATTTCTGTGTGTTGATTAAACCTGCAAGATCTTAATCAACACTGACTGGGCCAGAGAAAAACTGGGATCTTTGACTTAACCTGACTGTTGTTTTAAACGGAGTTTAATGGTGAAAACTGTACTTTCAGCAGAAAATACACCTCGTAGTAAGAAGCTGTTATTGTAAGGATTTGGAACGTGTGGGAGGATGCTTCTGTGTTTGGATTAGGAATGCTGCTGTACTTCATAAAAATTTCCTATAAAATCACACACACCAGCTCACAGTTCTGCAAACTACTACTACAAAAAAAAAATCATAAGAAAGAAAGTCAGTGGTCTCCACTACATAACCTCTCAACACGTCTGAGAGATAATGTGAATCATCACAGAAATGCCTCTTTCCTTAAAGAAGCTGGTCTTCATACTGTATCTTTAAATCACTGAGCATTGTGAGTAAACAAACCGGTGCATGTATCTATCTGCAGCTCCTGTTCCACAGCTGTCCAACAGTTTTTGGCTTCACATTCCATCATTGTGAAGACCATGACACAAACAAGCACTTCTGTATCTGACGGGTGAAATAATGAGTAATAACTGCAAGTTTATGCAGAGCAGACAAGTATTCAAAATCTCTCAAAAATAGAGCCGAATGAGTTAGTGCCTTTTACATTTAGATTTCTCTTTTAGGGCAACTACTCTCATAGCGGAGACAATAATACTGAAGAGAATCTTTCTTAGTTTTTAACTGTAGACATTTTTTTTAAACCTAGCTATAAAAATAACATCACTTCTTACTTAATGACAGACATTTTAAAAATTTGCAAAAAATTGGACAAATACCAATAACATAACAAGTAATAAGAATTAAAAAGTGACGTTTTTTTTTTTAATATTAGTTGCATTCAATTGCATTATCGCTGTTTTAATAATTATATTAAAAATTAAGTTATTAGTATTATTATTGAAACAAAAAACAGCAATATTAATGAAACATGGAGACACTGTTGCTTTTGAATAAATACTAAATAAATACAGCTCATTTAAAACAATTAAATCTGTCAAAAACAAATTGCTACCACTTTTAAAATTGGTCCAATGCCAGTGATCTATACCAGTCGTAACACGACAGGACAAAATGAAAGATAAAATGACCAAAAAAAAAAAAAAAACAATAAGAAAAGACAAAAACAATAATAATAAAAAAAACTAACCCCCCAAAAAAAGAACAAATAAAAAGTTACATGGAACATTATAAGCATTATAGCTGTCTTACACCAAAAAGCTTCGATGGAGATCTATGCTGATGATCACCACTAAATCTTAGACTGAATGTGTGTGTGTGTGTGTTTGTGTTGAGGAGGAAGGGAGATGCCTAAGTGTAGTGAGATTTCACCTCGGGGACCAACCAACATTCTCCTGGCATAACAGACTGTGAAATCCAAGCTCAAAGGAAATATTTAGAGAGACAAGCCTCAGGTTTCAGAGAAAGAGAGAGAGGTGCAGCTGTAAGAGCTTCTCAAATATGTTGTGTCCATTCTGTAGGTGTCCCTGCGAGTATTGGGTGTATATAATACACAAGACTGCCACAGACAGTATAAGATCAGATGATAAGAGCGCTTATGAAGACTAATGAGAGGACAATGTTTCCATTTCCTCACAAGTCAGCACCATTTTCTAGTCTTCCACTTTGGAAGCTCGGCTTAAACACTCTCAGTCGTCCAAACAGGCCTCTGTGTTATGGTTGTGCGAGTAAACCGGACCGTGATGACTTAAGAGTGTTTGCTTTGCAAGTGGGCAGAAGGCATCAGTGGGATATACAGTACATCAGCGCTTCCACACATGGCCAAGATCCAGCAGATAACAGCTGATTTAGACGCTTTGGAAATCCTTTTACTGAGATGCCTGGACTCCAGCATGTGATATCGGACATTATAAACAAGAATCAGAAGGACATAAAGGTTACATGTGTCATGCAAAGAAGAAATGACAGATAGAAGACTGCTTGTGCATACATACACTCACAAATGTATATAAATATGCCTAGACGGACACCAACATACACACTACTGCCTGACAGAATAAACTGGCTATGAAAGAAAGAGAATACGGCTGTTGTTTCAAACAAGAAGCCCAATTGTTTGTCAATTGTTTTTATGCAACTTATATAGGAAAAAACAGTAACAGATCAAATAATGACAAATGGCAGAAACTGAGAATCGAGGAATCAGTTACGGCTTTGCATATTAGATTCAATTTGACTCACAAGCTTTGGATTCGATTCGATTTCTGATCTGTTTCGACTCAATTCAATATTGATACATATTAGGTACAATACATACAGTATCAAATTTTCTTATCAAAAACGTATGCCGTCAAATATAAATGAGAGTCAGTTGGTCCTACATTACTATATTGTAGGTTAAAATTAACTGATTTGTATACAAATGCTTAAATTACACTCAAAGTTTTTATAATAATAAAGTTACAATTGCACAGCCTAATTAAATTTCTACTCCAATCCACTTTTTTTAAATATAAATGTTTAAATGGTGGCAGTCATAACAAGAATAAAACAAATATTGAAGAACAGTAAAATATTATAATGAATATGTTATATGGTGCATGCATCTAGCAAAATGCTCATCTCTGGAGTTCATTTCTCTAGCTGACTAACAAAGTTTCTGGTCACCGAATATGTTTTTTTTCTGGAGTAAATGTGACATTACTTCACATTGTTTACAAGTGGTTATACTGACATCTCTGCACGGTTGAAATACTAAGCAATTACATGAGCCAGGATATGATTTCGGTAAGTTGTAAACTTTCTTTTAACATACCATCAAATTTTTATTCATATTTATTTCATGCTGAAATGGGTATTAAAGTGGAAAAGATTAGTTCATGTGCACTTGCCGCTTCTCTTGGATTGCGATCTGTCTCTCCACATGAAACAGTGGCAAAACAGCATTTACTGTTTGAATACTGTCATAAAATGGTAAGAATCTGAAATTTGAGACTTCAAAAGTAACAAAGCGTAAAGCTTACTGTGATTTATTGGATGGGTGGTGTGCTAAAATGTTGTGTTCATTAAGTGAAAACAGGCTAGACTAACTGATTCTTGGGAATTAAGAATCAATATTGTTTGGTAAAAATTAGAATCGATAAAAATACTAATCTTTCAAATGATCATAGCATAAATTACATCCAAAATCAGTGTAAGATTATCACTTACAACAACAAAATGGCTTTTCGAAAAAAAGAAAATGTTAAAAAAAAAACTAGATGAAACAAGTAGTAATCTTAAAAAACAAAACCTTGTCAAGATAATTGACAAGATCTTGAGAAAACAACTTATGCTCGGATAAGAAAACATTTATTAAAAAGTATATATATATTTTTTTATTTTATTTTTTATTTTTTTTATAATTTTTAAAAAAAAAATTATATTTTTTTATATTTATTTATATTTTTAAGTGAATTTAAGTAAGCAATAGAAAGTAAGCAATATCAACAATTAAAATGCTGTCAGCATAAACGCACTTGTAGAGGAAATATGATCAAGAAATCAAATTACAAACTGTATTTGTTCCTATAAACTCACTAACATTATAAAATAGACCTCCAGGGGAGGAAAAACATAAATGCTACAAAGTCTAGAAAACGGTCCCTTTACATTAAATTTCATTAAAAGACAGTGAGCTCTGTGCCCAATTGTTTGGCCCAATTTCTTTCTTCTGTACTCTTCCACAATCTCTCCATTCTCTCGGCTTATCTGCACACTATTGCTTTTTTCATCTGTGAGCAGCAGAAGGCACTGCAGTCGGCCGCATATTTAATTTGATTACTGAGTTACTGTTCTTTGACCCGTCCCACAGTGCCTTGCATTTTCCTCCACTGAGATAATGAAACCCCCTCAGACGTCCGGTGAAGACCTCAACCCCTCTCTCCGGACCGGATGAGTGGGCTCCTTCATCCATCTTGTATTCCTTAATACGCTGAATGTTTTAAACAAAAAAACAAGAGAAGGACCGAGGGGAAGGGAGGTGCACTGTTCCAGTGTTTTCTCCTGCAATGTGAGAGCACTGCAAATCCCACCACTGCAGGACCTCCGAGCGCTCCGAGAATTCCTCCTTGTTTTCTTTTCTCGTGTTGTATAAGCATGTGCATATGCATGGGAGACAAGGCGCTGACATTTCAAATGGCGGCCGTCTGCTTCATGGAACGCTCCTCTTTTTCTTTGGCTCCATCTATCATGCTAAACGGCTGTTTGAAAGACTGAGAGCCGTCCGTCATCGCCCAAACCCCACCCCCCTCGCAACGGGACGTGCTCCACCCGATAGAGGGTTCCGTTGCATGTGCACAAGCTCCACAAAATGGTTTCTAGAGCCCTTAACTTCCACAGACAACAGCCAAGACCCTCCCTGCAGGGCCAAGTGACCTGCAGGCTGTGTGTGTGAGTGTTTCAAATGGTTTCCTTCTTTGAAAGCGGATGGCTTTCGGTTTCATCGTCAACAGAATAGATTCTCCCATCAGGGAGTTATTGGCCTGTACCTTGTGCATGTGTGTGTGTGTATATGAAAGAGGGTCCTAAAGCTCTGTTCTAAGTCCACGACCCCTTCCCGTCTTTTAACGGCTCCATGCGGTGCAACCACATCCTCTCTTTCCTATAAGCTCCATCTGATCAACATATACAGTAGGATCCCAAGGTCTGAGACCACATTTCAAAATACATGATTTAAACCTGGAAATAAGCGATGTTTCAGAAAGTTTAACAAAGATTCTTCACTATTTCTAGGCCACTTATCAAAAAAACTAAAACAAATATCATGTAACTTCTTTTGTACAGATGGTCTGATGTTCGTGCTCCCATTGAAGATCAAGATACCTTTTAGATCATCTCAATTCATGCTGGAACATTAAAGGAAAAGGGGGACAAATCCAGTACTAAAAAATATACATTTTAATATTTTACTTCCTTTTGTTTTTGCTTATGTATACACGCACACACACACACACACACACACACACACACGCACACACTATCTTTCAAAAAACTGTGGTTTGTAGGATTTGTTTACTAAGACTGCATTTATTTAATTGAAAATATTATGAAATATTATTACAATTTAAACTTTTTAAAATTAATATACATGTATTCTTTTAATAGCAATGGAACTTGATGAAATTTCCAGCAACTTTTTTTTAATTTTTAATTGTAGATACAATGTTTATTAACAGCATTTTTGCCTGATGTGTTATCGTTCTCATAAATTTTTTTCAGATGTTGTCGAGGATTGATGATGATCACCTAATGTTTGTCATTTTCTATATAATCATATCAATATCAATCAATATTCATTCGTGTTGCTTAATATTGTTGTGGAAACTGTGCTAACTTTTTTTCAGCATTCTTTACTGTCATACGTGATCAATTTAATCAGTTCTTACAGAAAAAAAAGAATAATTTTCTTAAAAAAAAAAAAAAACTAACTTTTGAACAGTAGTGTAACATAAAACTATAGATATTGATTAATAATAATAATAAAATAGTTTAATGATAAAAAACACAAAATAGAAACCAGTGAAAATAGTGACTTTTGGGCCCCACTGTATCATTTTATTCCTTTTGTTCAGAGAAATATGAGACAGAAACCGGAGGGGAATGGTTTGGATGAAAACTCAAAACAAAATCTATAACTGTTCTGAAAGAGAGTCACATTGGGAATTATGTCACATGCTTTCATGTACCGGGGGGCTGAAGCGATCCGTCAGCTGTCGTGTCTTTTCATCTCTTCTCTGAGCTTATATTACAAATGGTAACATGTAATTGTTTTTTCAAATAAACATACACCTCCGTCTCAGTACTCACATCCAGGGTGTCCTCGTTTATCACCAGCAGGCCCATGTTCTTCGTGAGCAGTTTGCAGGAGTGTCCTTCAGGAAAAAAGAGAAAACTCATTACTTATACCTCTCACTACTAAGCATGGTATGTTTGTGTGGAAAAAAACGCCTTTCTTGGCATTGGAACAAATGACGAATGGTTTGCCGCAACTTAGTATTTTAGCAATAGATCAACATTACAAAGATATGCGACGTGTAACCACAGCAACGGATGAAAGAAATGATTAATTGAGGAGTGAAAAGCACATTTTGTTATTAAAGTTTACAGCTGACCTGAGTTTAAAAACTCCCACGCCGCATTGGTTTTAATATGCCTTTGCACTATTCGTATGAGATCACAACTTGATTAAAAAAAAAAAAAGCACGACATCCCATCATCCATCAGGATGTGTCTAAACAACATAAAGGGAGGAACAAGTCCATTAGGTGTTTAATAGGTTACGTCACCTCAGTATTTGAGGAGTGATGTCCATGGGTAACAGTTTGTGTGTGTGCTGGAAAGAATCAATGGGACATTAGTTTGAAATAAAAGTTACTGTAAAGGACAAAAATTGCCCAAAAGCAGTGGTTATATTAAATTACAATAATCATGTATCAGAGAGACCTGCTATATTTATCCTGGCAACAATATGTCAAACATCAATCATTTTTGGTGCTTTTATGAACTTGCATTATAACTGTAAAACATACATTATACCTGTTACCTATGAAATCAACAGTATTTTTAATTTTCTGGATTTCACTTTTTCCCATTTTAATTTTTCTAGACTCCATTTGAATGGTTATATTATTATTATTTTTTAAATATATATAAAGACATGTCCAATTAATTAAAATAATGAAATTCTCACAATTTAATAGAAATCTTTTTTTTTTCTTTCAGCTTAATATTTACAGTCATTAGTCCATATTGTGTTTTGATTCAACTCTACTGACTTACTTTTGATTTATTAATCCAAAAATTGCCAAATTCCATGACATTTCATGTTATACAAAAAAATCAGTTTTTATGCCTGGATTTACATCACAGATCGTAGAAATTATAGCTCCCTATATATATGTATTCTCTATAGAACCAACAACAATATTTAGTATAAAAGGATAATTTACACTATTTAATATATAGCTTATGGCTTATGGTTATGGCCAATAGCGACACTGTACAATTTTGCAAAAAAAAAAAATAAAATTTACAAAACAGGTTTCCTAAACCCTTAGGTCCCAAATTCAAGCACTTGACTGAGCTAGTAGTAGGACCAATCGGGAACTTATGAATAGTAGACTTGTAGCTAACTTTACACACTTTAACAGAAAAAAACAAGATGACACACTTCACCCTTTAGGAGATGTGACTGTGCCATTACAAAACTGTAACCAAATTCAACAAGAGCATGAATGAGTATGTATTTGGATGCTGGTGTCCTGTCCTGTCATTCCTGTTCAAAGTGTTTCTGTTGATTTCAAACTTGCATATGCACCAAAATTTCCTGTCTGCATGGAAAACAGATTTGGTTTCCTGACAGCGACTCAAACCTTGACCTATTTCAGCAGCTTCATTCTGACCACTGGCAGTAAAGTCACCTCATCCCTCTTCAACACTGCTAAACTAAAACACCTTTGGTAGAAACTATAGATTTACATTGAGACACCTGCATGACACAGCATAATTCTGTATGAATCTGGAAAGGAGGCACTGAGGTTACACTCAGCGGTTGCATTGGCTCCGTGCTACTGCAGGGTGGGTTTTCATTCGGTCTGCTGGCAGTGGCTGTGGGTTAGAAGAGGGCATGTTGAGTTGTTTGTGTTGGCCACATGCTGTTTGTTTGGGCTTTAATCTCTGAGGCTTTACAGTGGCACCCAGTGGCCAGGAGCAACAGCTCAGCAGTAGCAGCACAGTGTGGATAGCTCGCCTGTCCTCGCTCCAACTCTCTGCTTAATGGTCTGATACATTAATAAGGCCATCAGAGGGCTAGTGTGGATAGAAGAACTGGAGCGGTTTCATGTACTATGTGCAAGAGGTGGCCAAACAGCTCTAAGTGCCCGCTAACCCAAGATTAAACTGCTCACGACTTCACGGTCCTGGGGTTCACTTGACTTCTGATAGTTTTTCATGTTTTTGTAGAGTACCAGTGTGGGAAATGGAGAATTCTTATTTTATTTAAGCATGCCGTCGTTTAAATGTATGCATTCAGTGCTAAAAAAAAAAATAACTTAATTAGTTTCCCTTATGTTAGTGTTATAAAATAAATGGTATAGTGAAGAACCGTCTAGCTCAGGAGTTTTCAAACTGGAATACAAGCCTTTGATTAAAAAAAAGAAAAGTTTTTTTTTGTTTTTACATTTACATTTCACAAATGTAAAACTTTACTTTACTTCAACTTAAGAAATACATAGAGTACATAAATACAAGTGCTGTCTAATCCAGAGGTCCTAAAGAAATACAGTATAGTAATAATAAATATATTATTAAATTGATTTTTTTAAGGCTGGTAAATTGCATACATTAAATGAAACTAAATTTAATGATTATTTTATTTTCAATTTGTGTGTTTTTTTTTTTTACTTCTTTGTTAATTCTAAGATACATATCACCTTAATAAAAGGTTAATGCTTCCCAGATATTTAAACGGTTTTATTAACTACAATCATAATGTTAAAGTCAATTATTAAATTTTTTTGTCTACATACTATATTGTATACATCACATTTTAATATTTTAATATTTAAGAAATGTAATTTCTCTAATTAAATACTTATTTTTTCCTTGTACTGTCTTTATATTTTAGTTAATATCATATTACCTCAGACACCTTTTAACCATACTGGCAAAGCATTCTGGGAACCTACACTAGCTGGAAGACTCTTGTCTCTTGTCATCCTCCAACTCTCCAAATGATGAATTACAAAAAGCAAAAAATACAAAGTAAACACAGACATCTTTATTTTAGAGTGCATGCCAGCCAAGTGGAGGTCCAGTAAAAATCCCTTCCTCTCCGAGCGTGTGCGTTTTCAAGCCGCGGCACAGCTGGCCGGTGGGCACAATGGGCTGATTCAGGATCAGTGTTGGTAGGTGGCCACAGACTGTGCTCTGTTAGGATCTGTTTTTCTGACCGTAGCATTTAACATGAGGCCTGTTCAAAAGCCACATTGGTGGCCGTGTAGCTGTTAGACTAATACGAGACGCCACATCACAGGGAAATAGGAGGGGAGCCGCGGTCTGTTTTGAGAGCTGCTGGTGGATGCAGGGACAGATTAGAGTCGAGCAGCTCGAGGACACGTGCGTTACATCAGCTTTCAGATGAGGAAAGAAACCGAACACCTTATACCTGTGTGACAGCCGGTCAGGAAGAGCTGTGTTTGTTTGAGTGAAAGAGCGAGAGAGGTCTGAGGAAGGATTGTGTATATTTTTGATCATTTAAATTAGCCAGAGAAATTCTTACTGGTTAATGTCAATATATCAGGAAAAAAACCTGATGCATCTCATCTGGGAGAACTAAATAGAACTAAAACTAGAAAAATTAAAGAAAAAAAAGTAAACTACATGACAGTAGCATGGCATATAGTGGCATAACACATTGCTCACGTTATATACATCACTTTGTTGATCATTTCCTGTCTGGTCCCGACTGTTAATCCAAGTGTATGTTCATACAAACAGACTTTATAGGTTTAGCTCTCACCTATGTTGATGGCGGTCTCCTGTTTGTCTCCAGTCAGGATCCAGATCTTAATGTCGGCTTTCATGAGGGTCTCGATGGTTTCAGGGACTTTGTCTTGTAGTTTGTCTTCAATCGCTGTGGCCCCCAGCAACTGCAAGTTCTGCAAAAAAAAAAAAATATTAATAATAAAAATCAATCCATTAGAAAGCACTGATAAATGAGGACAGTCTTTTCCCAAGTGATTCCTGTTTGTAAGCAGGTTAAAGAAAGATATCATCTAAAATCAGCTATCGACATTATTAATAATTAAACCCAGATGCAGTGATCAGGATCTCGTATCTCCGTTGGGGTTTATTTGGGGATAATGACCAGCTGATTTTACAGTATTCCTTTCTTTACAGCTGCTTTTCACAATCAAACACATGAGCATGAAATTGTTCGTTTATATTTCAAACAGTGAGTTGAGAAAGGCTGTGAAGTGATACATGAAACTAAACAACAGCGGAAAATAAGCTTGCTGAGCTGCATTAGTAATTCTTGCTGGTGTTTTCCTAATTTGAGAAAAATCATCTCATTCTTGGATTACAAAGACTCAGTTATGTGTGTATGAGCAAGAGAGAGGAGACAGAAAGAGAAAGAGAGAGCGTGTGGACTGTTAATGTGTTTTTCTCAGGAAGCCCCTGGCCCTTTGACCAGCCATGATCCTATTTGGAGCGGACAGGATTTTGACAGGACCCCGCAGAGGAAAGTCAGCTGCACCAAAGAGAGAGAGAAAGAAAAAAAGAGCGAGTGAGAGCAACTGGCCTCCTGTAAGCTGATCAGTAATGTGGTGAGCAGGGGCTCGGATCTCATACAACCTTTAATTAATATGCTCTCATTTTTTTCTTTTTTCTTTTAAAGGACACAAATTTGTCTCTTTTTGGTAGCTGAAAACATGAATCAGAATAACTGATTCATTAATGATTTAAGGGGAAGGTAAGTGCAGAACATAACCAATAAACTCTACTAATTCTGTGAGCTTAGTTACACTCAAAAACAAAATGATTGTTAGTTTGAGACTCTCCAACAACTTTCAAATTATTTTATAATAGATGTGTATTCAAGGTACATACACTAAAAAGTTTGGGGTCTGTAAGTTTGGGGTCTTTTTTTATTATTATTATTTTATTCTTTTTATTCAGCAAGGATGGGTTAAATTGAAAAAAGTTAAAGTTAAAACCTTTACAATGTTATGCAAAATGCAGAATATTTTTGTTTTGAATTAATGCGGTTTATTTGAATTGTCTTTTCATCAAAGATTCCTGGAAAAATTTATCACGGTTTCTACAAAAATAAAAAAAAACAGTTTTCAACACTAACATTAATAAAACATGTTTCTTGAGCAGCAAATTAGCATAATATAATTATTTTTGAAAGATCATGTGCAGAACAGGAATAGTTTAAAAAATATATGAAATAAAAATAAATATTAAACAATGGTTTTCTATTTTAATATATAAAGTTATTAATATTGTAATAATATTTCACAATAGTATTGTTTTTTTCTGTATTCTGATCAAATAAATGCAAACTTAGTGATCATAAGAAGCTTACTTAAAAACATTAAACCTAATCTTCCAAAATACTTTTTTTTTTTTTTTTGCAGGGAATATGTAATTCTATCATCTATTAATAAGGAGATTTCCTTTGAACATTTCATGTGCCCCATAAGGCAATGTTTTTAGTTTTTGATCCCCCCCCCCCCAATGTTTTACCTATTACCTTAATAATAATAAAAAATACAATTCTGATAGAATTACTTCATTCACATAAATCATTTCTGAAAATGTTCAGACCAGAAATAAGATATTTCAGAAATGTAACTTCTATTCCTGCATTAAATGATAAGAGCTTGCTGGAACGTCAGGTGCCCCCTGCTGATCGACTGTTGTAATTACAGCCCTCAAACGAGCAGCTTTTATGTGAAATGATTGATTAGATCCATTTTCTCAGAAAGGTTGGCAGGGCTGCTTCAGCCAGTGATTAACGATGGTGGTCGGTCATGTTTGACGAACACTTCCAGAGCCCAGCTTTCCACAGGTCCACCACTGTGCTTTCTTTGCGGTTGAGCCTAATCGTTTATACTTTTTTGGATGCCATGTGCGCAGAGAAAACCCAGCCCTCATTGATCAAAACGAAGCCATGGAGCTGTTCTGGGACTCGCCAAACTAAACTTCCTACAGGAGAAGAGCAACTGCTGTGTAACCTGCAGACTGTCCTCAAAATCCAGAGTGCTCTCAGAATCCGTTCGTTTGTGAAATATGGCTGTGTTGACATTTCCTCACACCGTCCCTCTTATGAAGACAAATTACCTTATGAAATTTGAGGATGAGAAGTCCAACTTAACATAACATGGACTTTGTTACTGATTTTAATAACTATTATAAAGGACTATTGATGGTAACACCATGATAGCTTTTGTTTTTGTAAAAACAGATATGTATATCTCTGTACAGCAATATAATAAACAAGATGATGATGTATTGCCTTTGCTTATTTTTGATGCAGCAAAACCTGTTCTGGAAGGTTCTGTGATCTTTGGACGTAGACCACCTCATCTGTGAACACTGGAAAAGCTATTAGGATACCTCACCTTTTCAATTAGTTCGTAGCTTTCTTCCATCTTGAGTGCCCTGTTTTGGAGAGACGTGGAAGCACGATGATGAACCTCCAGCCACTGCTGATAGGATGACTCTGAGATGTCCACCACAGCGAAACACAATGTGCGGAGTCCTGCAAAAATGAATACACAAGCTTCTCTTAGATATGCTAATTCTCAACATGTTCCCTTCCTCAAAAAAATCCCTTTCTTCTAATCCTCCTCAAGAAGAAAGCCATCATCTGTTTTTAGACTGATGCTAATAAAGCTGAGTGGATGATCTCTGACTCAACATGAATTATTCATGAAGGATGTTTAAAAGACAAAGCAACTGATTGCTGGAGGGTCCTGTTAGGCTGATATATCTCAGTTCTTCCACCAGGGGGCGTCATCTTCACAAGAGAGCGAAGGACTGCAGTATGTCAGTCCATTCAAGCACACACATTTCACATCAGGCTCTCCTAATACTCAGTTCTCATTCTCACTATGAGAGGATCTGGCAACCATCATCAACACCTACCATCATTTGAACAGAAGAGTGACAGCAGATACTTAGCAGGTGTGTATGTGTGTGTCTCTTACCCTCTGTAGCAAACTGTTCCAGGTGTTTTAGGGTGATGTCCTTGTATTTGGAGCTGTCTGCTAATCGCTCATAGATCACTGTGTCCTGGAAGACAAAAAACATGGGGCGTAATGTTGCTACTCTGAATTTTGTGTGATCCATGAAGTCAGCACGGCGTCATGACAAATGTCTGATGAACTTTCTTTCCTTCATGAAAACATTTACAGTAACATGTTAATATTTCATTACGTTTTAATGCATTACACAACAGCTGGGATGTGATGCGAGAGGAAAAACATCTCTTTCCCATCATTCTCTGTCCGAGCACTGAAGAGCGCTTCCAGCTTATTACATGCAATAACATTTATTACAGTATATGCAGATACACACACACTCACAGATTACTGTACGACATGGCCAAAATGACTAATCATTATAGAAATTGATGTAATAATTACTTCATTATTATCTATCTATCTATCTATCTATCTATCTATCTATCTATCTATCTATCTATCTATCTATCTATCTATCTATCTATCTATCTATCTATCTATCTAAGGCAGTGTGCTGTGTGTTTATCTGGCTTTTCACTTGTTCACAAAAGAGAACACTCTAGAGTAGTGAAGCTTTAGTTGCAAGCGTCTGAAGGCTCAGTTTCCATCGCAACAGACAGATACTCACAGCTCCTTTGCAATAAAGGCGGATCTTTCCTGATGGAGTGCGCATGATGACTGACATCCTCTTCCTGGTGCTGTTGGGTGGGGGAAGGGAGAACACAGAACACCATCATCATCATCACTATGATAATTACTGACATCATCATCATCTTCACTACTTTGAGTAAGTATGCTGCTGTAATATACAGCAAACCCATCAAGTTGTTTTTGTTTTCTCTCCAGCAAAAAGAATGGGCAGAGCTGAAAAAATGACAATAAAAATAGAAAACATGAAATAAAATTGTGCTTGTGCTGCAAAAATGTTACCTTGTGAATTCCAAAACGTGCAGCAATTCATATTTCTCCTCCTCTCCATGCTGTAAGAAAAAAATGTTTACTATATTATAATAGATATTTTACTATTTACATACACACACACACACACATATATATGATATATGTTATAGTGAATACTAACAATACTAAATGCCTATTGAAACAATAGATTTTATTATATATATATTATATAATTCTATTAATACATTTACTAATGTATATTACTGCAATCATGGATTAAGAGAAACTGCTATGGAACCTGAGAATAATTGGATAAAAGACATTAAATGTGTCACATTTCACCAGGAAACACACTGATAGGCAGTGATTTTGTTGCTTCACACATTATTACAATAAAATGACTTGTCACTGAAATCTTGTCACATCACTCAAGGGTTGCAGAAGGTGTCAAAAGAAGAGGGGAAATGAATACTTTGCACACTGGATGAGCCCGGGCGGCCCCATGACGTCACTCTAGGTTAGGACACTGTTTTAGCTCAGAGTTTGATATCTCTACCGTTCTCTTAGCTTATTTTGATAGAATGAACTCATCTTGACACCAGGGAGCAGCAAATTAAAACTTTTAATTGCTTTTTTTGGCCCTTGTGACTTTTAGAAGCGAGTGAGTATGATGATGAGGTAAATGGTGGGAGATGTCTTGCACTGAAAAGCCAAAATCAGAGTGTGCTACAGGCCAGGGAGCACAAGACTCGCTCTCTTCCCCTGGCGCTGCCATCAGATTAACCAATTACAGCTGCAAAGTGTGACTCCTCGCTCCCAGGTCGCAGAAAACAGCAGTGCGTTCTGTCTCAATAATTTAATTTTCTCTAATCTTCACTCAGCAAGTTTCTATTACGAGCTCTGCACAGATATCTGCAGCACATCGGCCGGATCTCTCACAATGCCCTCCAGAGCGGCAAGATTTCTCACTTTTTTTCCTTTGCAACTAAAGAAAGAGTGAGAAACAGAGGGATGGGGGGAGGCACTGCATGAAACTGCATCAAACCATCACGTTTCCCAGCTCTTCTCCATTGAGACATTAAGTAGGGTGAGAAAATCACATCCGATACTGTGAAACCCAGCCTGAAATATCTATACAGCATCTCTCCTAAGTGAACACTTCCCTTATTTTCAGATCAACAGAAGCAATGGGCAAGCTAAACTTTAATGATATAGTACAGCAGCTTCCCACATAATTCTAATTTTGCAGTATATAATGAGTCCTAAATGCATATTAAAGCCACACATTTTTTTGTATGACTTTATGTGTGTGTGTGTGTGTGTGTGTGTGTGTGTGTGTACATGCATACATACATGCATACAATATATATGTAAATTACCTTTTATTACTTAAACTCTTTTGTGATAACTACAAGTTACATAAATATCCATAAAGACAGATGGTAATTCAGTAACCGCTGAGATGGAATCGGCAAAAAAATGTGATTTAAAGTGGTATTATGAGCAATTTGGGGCATTTCAGTAAAAGAACCAACTCATAATAATATCTATGTTAATCAGATTCAATTCAGTCTGCAAACTTACAACTTGGTTAAAATATCATTTACAATCAGTTCATTTTTAATCTAAAACATGTATTAAATTTTGGTTAATGTTAATTTCGACAATATACTAATAGACTACGGTTTAAAAAATTTAATTTATTCTTGTAATAGTAAAGATATTTGCAGCAGTCATTACGTTAAGTTCTAAATTACTCTAATTAATTAGTTAATCTTTTTTTCAGGAATCTTTGAGAAATAGAAAGTTAAAAAGGACAGAATATATTTGAAGTATATTTTTTGTAGCAATGTAAATGTCTACACTTTCTCTTTTGTTTAATTGAATGCATCCATGCTTAATAAAAGTATTAAAGTATTAACTTTTAAGCGGTAATGTACATCTTTAATATTTCAAGTTGTATGAATTAGCAAAAGCTGTATAAATGATTGCTAATGACACCTAATGCAATAACTAATTTTAACAAATTTTATTTTATTGTAAATCATTACCAATTCATTCATGAATTTTTGCTGTGAAGATTCAATAGCGTCACTGGCGAATAGCAGTGCAGAAAACACTTTACCAAAAGGGTTATTTTTTTCAGACAGGAAGAATGTTCGCTATTCAGTGACTCGGTATATGAAATGAAGTTGCCACAGGTCCATGATGGCTTCCTCTCTATCATACATTATAAGGAAATAATGGATCTGTGCCGTACAAATTGCCTGTAATAGTTCTCCAGAGTGTAAAGTGTGAGTGAGCTATGCAGCATGACAGAGGGTGAGTCATGTTCCCAGTGCAACTCATCTATTCCCAGGACGTCTCTACTTACCGACTCCACAATAACACAGTCTGGAGTTCTCCCAGAGAACACGAAGCCCAGATTTTGTGCCGCCCGAACCAGAGCTCCTTCATCTGTGGAACAAGACAGCATGTGGTCAGGACAGGACAGGTGGTGGTTAAGTTGCATTGGAAAAAAGCGTCTGGTATATGACTACTTGTTCAAGACACTAAGCAGACAAACTGTTCGAGATGAGGTGGCACTGTTAAAACCTGCTGCTACCTTTTGTCCTGCGATCTGTCTGTGCAATCATCACTTATCACATTACGCTGCCCTAGCTCTCCATTTATCTCACAGGTCTTGCTAATATTCAGTGCACCGCTGCACTGACGTGAAATTAAAATAGGTCGCATAAACCCATCTCGCTAAGCCTCAAAGCCAGGGATAACTTCTGACAAATGCCAAGAAGATAAATTATGCATAACCATGAAGTGTCAGATGCAAAGTAGCAGAGAGAGTGAACCAGCATTAATTAACTCATCTGTTTCCACGTCTGCATTATTTCACTTGTCTTACACACAAAAAAAATCATATCTGTTATGAGGCAAATTTGATTAAATGCATTCAAACAGATCCACTGCTCTCAGTCTCAGCTCAACACAGATGTCTATTAGAGTTTCAGAACCAATAGAAAGAGGAACAGGAAATTCAGAGCATGCTGCAATTTCCATCTTCACTTCCTGTGCCCCCTTTCCAAACTCAACAGCTCTGCTGAGAGCCCGTTTACCTGATGTGTGGAAGGTTAAAATTAGTTCAATGATCTATTTGTGGACCAGTTTGTAGAACTACATCTATAGATTTATTATGATGTATTTATAGCTTTATCTATTGAATACATACTGTACATTACTGTTCAGACGTTTAGGGTCAGTAAGATTTAATGTTGTTAAAAGAAGTCTCTTATGCTTATAAAGACTGCATTATTTGGTACAAAAGCACTAAAACAGGAATGTTGTAAATACTCTAATTTAAAAGAACTGTTTTGTATTTTAATATATTTTAAAATGTAATTTATTCCTGTCATGGTCATTTTGATGATGAGAAAAATAAAAAAGGTAATCTCTTGTAAAATTACACATTTCTTTACTAGAATTTTTTAATTCATTTAATGCATCCGGGCTTAATAAAGTACTAAATTAGCCTGAATAAAAAAAAATTACTGACCCCAAACTTTTGAAGAGTTGTGTAATAATGGCTCTCAGTGTGAACCTAATGTGAACATTTGTTGTTTCCATGTGCTTGGAGGAGTTTGACTGACCTGGGGATGCAGCCTGGTAGGTGATCTTGTTGTCGGTGCACTCAGGAACGGCCGTGTGACAGATAGCCATCATGGTCATGAATTCCTGGATGACCGAAGCAGTGGGCTGTGTGGAAAAATCAAACGTAAGACAAAGTATAAAATACATGATTGACACCTCAAATCATGCAATTGGTCTGGGGGTAGTTTTCTAACCAATCAAACTTGTAATTTTCACCTAGAAAGCTAGATATATTTACAAGAATATTGTATCACAAAAACGGCACATAAAACATCTTACCAAATGCATGTTAAAAACTATCTAAGAACAGTTTTGCTTTCACTTGCATTTCATTTAAAGTAGTACTGTCAATTGATTAAACGTGATTGCATCCAAAAAAAAAGTTTTTGTTTACATAATATGCGTGTGTGTACTGTGTATATTTATTATGTATATATAAATACACATGCAAACAAAGAATATATTTGTAAAATATTTACATGTATATATTTATATCCATATAATTCATATTATATATAAATATTTTTTATTTAATTAAAACATTTTCTTAAATATACACATGCGTGTATTTACAGACATAAATATAAACAGTACACACACACATATGTAAACCAAAACTTTCATTTTGGATGTGATAAATCACGATTAATCGTTTGACAGCACTTCAAAGTATAAATCGAGACAAATACATATTCACACACTTCGTGAATCTGCACAGAAAAGCCTCATAATTGAGTGAGCAATGATTGAATTTAATTAGATTTTTCACTGATGAACTCATGTGAGAGAACGAACGCCTCATGAAGTGTGGAATCAAAGCCTGTTCAGCTGGAAAGGCAAGAAAAGCTCAGGTGGCCATGAGGAGCTGTACAATGCCGTCACAAAGTTCATGTCAGATTCAGAGCGACAGAGAAACAAAAACATTCTGCTGAGGTTCTCTGACTAACCCCTGTCAACGCTTGTGACTGAAGGACACAAATCTTTGAGTCTCCAGGCTGAAAGAATCAATAAAACGAACACATACAAATCAATTAAATATCTTACTCTTGAACACCTGCATATGGGGTCTTAATTTTATATAGAAAACTGGTAAAAGTCTCATGTCATTAGAGAATAGGTTTTGTGACCGTAAACTATTCATAAACAGCTGGGTGGGCAGAACAGAGCTAATATAAGCCAGAAAAGAGCCGTGAGGGAAGACAGAAGGTGTGAGCGTGTGGATATCAGGGCCTGTGTGTACATTTCTGGCTGGCTGGGCATGACTGAGCAGCTGTGATGCCATTACAGTACTTACATGATTACTTTGGAGGTTTTCCAGTAAGCTGGAGTCATTAAATCCATTTTCCTCTGTGGACTGAGAGCTGTGACTGCATACAGAGAGAGAGACATGAAGGAAGACAGAGATAAATACACAAACAGGTGCTCTCATTTATAAACCAAATGGACAACAATTCTCCATTTGTAATGAAACTTATCTGAAAAATAGTGGACAATATTCTGTATTGAATCAAAAAATGAATCATACATTAAACCAAATTACATTAACACGTAAATTCTGACAAAAGCCACAATTAAGAAGGGAAAGAGTTTCATGCATGTGCATAACATTTTAATTAACAAGTATAGCAAAAGATTATTTATTATTCCAATTTAAGAATGAAACTAGAAATGTTACATTACATTAATTAAAAAAAATGAACAGTTACAACAACAACAACGACAATAATTATATCCAATTCTAAAAAAAGAATGGCAAGGGCAGTTATTTATTTCTATTATTAAGTGCTTCATGCACGTATTAAGTAAAAGTAAAATGTAATGTACAAGTACAACTCGACTATGCAAATAATGGTTATTATTTATAATAGATTAGCAATTTTAGCATCATACACTAGGTTTTTTTTAATAAACAATTTTAAAAAGGGCAAGGGCAGTTTTATTTCACAATTAAGAGAATTATGTTTTGCTATTAAAACAAATTTAATGCAAAGGAACCACAAGAGGTGATTAAAAAGGTCTCAGCAATATTAACATTATGCAAAAGTGCCCTTTCATCAGGGAAAGCTCATCATTGAAAAACATTAATATTAATTTCCTCACATGCCATGCTCCTTACCTCTGACCCAAAGCACCCCGAATCCCGCTTCCACAGTAATACCACATTATCAAACACTCTTGAATTATACATAAAAAATGATCTCCTCTAACTACTCATGAAGCACCGCTTTAGAGTAGATACAAACATGTGACCGCCCATTGACACTTTCTCCAGTAGAGAGGTACACTGAATTTACTCCTCGCAGACGACAGCACTTTCAGGAAGTATATTGATTAACAGCTCTGTGATATACAGGCCATTCAACGGCTCAGTAGTGGACATATCTATGGTCGTATGCTGAACATGACATTTTTAAAGTACTAATTTAAATACTATATACTATAGCACTTTACATAGCCTGTGTGGAAAACTCTTGATCAGAGCATCTCACTGCAGCAATCTCAGAGATCAGCACCATATAAATCTGACAATGAAAAGGTTAGTGCAGATTTTTGGCTTCTGGGAAGAGAGACCGAGGGGAAAATTTCAGGATTCGTCACTGCATCTTTCACCGCACCGTTGCATTTTAACAAACATGTCTCAGCTTATTCAAACGGTGGTTGGTGAGATTCATCTCTTAGACTGAGGATGTCATGTTAAGGTAAGGACAAATTACATATGGGGGAATAGGAGGAAGAAAATCAAATCTATCACACTAAGAGGAGCACATTATGAAACTGTGTCGGCACCAGCAAAATCCAATTTCCTGTCTCTCAGCACCTCAATACGTGCAGGGAAACATGCAGACATGCCCCTTTCACTCACACACACAAATATACAAGTTTCTAAACACGTTAAAATGCACTGGTCACACATTAGCGCAAAAAAAGCAGCGTATGATGCAACATCAACATTTGGATCACTGCAGCCGTGCTGACGGAGCACTTTAAGCAAATGCTATGTTGCATTTACACACAAATATAATGATACAGCAGATTTACCAATTATCATCAATAAATAAATGCACATCTTTACAGCTTTTCATATTATAATTTTTTTTTTTTTTTGGTTAAGAAATTCTTACTTTTGCTCAACACAGATGCATTGAACTGATCAAAAGTAATGTTACAAATGATTTCTATTTAAAACTATATTGAGTACTTCTACAAAAATATTAAGCAGCAATAATAAAAAGCATATTAGAATGATTTCTGAAGGATCATGTGACTCTGAAGTCTGGAGTAACGAAAATCAGCTTTGCCTTCATAGTAATAAACTGCATTTTAAAATATAATTTAAAATATACTAAAATAAGCTATTTCTTTTTTTGCAGACTTGATGAGAGACCATAAGAGACCATTTATTTATTTTTTTGTTTAAATCTTACTGACCTCACACTTTTGAACGGTAGTGAACCTGAATAAACTGCAATAACAATCTTTAAAAAAATAAAAATAAATAAATAATAAATCACATTATTATATATCCCCGAGAGACCTATGGCTGAGTTAAATGTGTAAGCAATAAGGTCATGTGGCAATGAGGTTGTTAACACTGCATAATGCATATTGCTTCACATGCTATTTCTAGAAACAGTAAGCAGTATTCAGTGTAAGCAGCACGCTAGCGTTCCATTCTGAACATCTGAACACAGCCTGTTATTGGTGATCGAAAGCCCAGCGGGGCAATCATCACCATGGAAACAGAATACGGCACTGTAGTTATCAGACCTTGATGGCCCAATTTTGCTCATTCATTCATATCCCTCCCACAATATACTGCAATATTGAACTATAATGGACTATAACAGATAAACATGTTATTTCTCTCTCTATCACGCACACCACACTGGCCACTGCAGCATATCCTATTCCAGCTCCACTCAGAGGTAAGCAGTTCACAATTGTTTAAATGTGTGCGTGTTTATGAAAGGGATTAAACAGAGTAAACAGCAGAGGTGGAGGGGCAGGAGGCATATGTCAGTGTGTTGCTTACACAGCTCCCGCAAGAGAGAGAGAGACACACACACACACACACGTTTCCATTGTCCCCTTCACATAAAGCTCACTGCTCAAATGAAGTTTCAATTCTGTGCTGAGAACTCAATACTCACAGCTCAAAGACAACAAGTGCATATATTTTTTAGTGCATTCATTAATGATTTTTCAGAAAGCTTTGATCTAGAAATATTCTGCCACAACGTGCAACCCAGTCCTTCCGGCAATAATTATCTGTTTTTATTCTGGCTTGATACACACAACTTCTGCTTACACTAAAAAAAAATAATGTTTTAATCAGAACTGTATAGCATGCAATTCATATAAATTTGCAAACACCTACGCTTACTTAAACCATCTGCATTAATGCTACATTTTTCACATAATTTCTTGCATTCAACATAGCATTCATGTGCTGCTCAGGATGATTTACACAAAAATGAATATTTCACCTTCAATTTGGGTTTGACTTCTGCAAACACAAAATATATTTGTGTTTGGAGGCAAAAGTGTTTTTTTTATCAAGTGTCCACACAATAAAAAACCGGTGGGGTCCATCATCTTAGAAATTATTATTACTATTATATATATATATATATATATATATATATATATATATATATATATATATATATATAAATATATAAATATAAATATATATATAAATATATATATAAATATAAATATAAATATAAATATAAATATATAAATAAATAAATATATATATATATATATATATTTACATTTACATTTATTCATTTAGCAGATGCTTTTATCCAAAGCGACTTACAATTGCTATATATGTCAGAGGTCGCACGCCTCTGGAGCAACTAGGGGTTAAGTGTCTTGCTCAGGGACACATTGGTGTCTCACAGTGGATTCGAACCCGGGTCTCTCACGCCAAAGACGTGTGTCTTATCCACTGCGCCAACACCACCCCCATATATTTATATATATATAAATATATATATAAATATAAATATAAATATAAATAAATAAATATATATATATATATATATACACACACATATACACAGACACAACGCTGGACTTTTGGTAGTTCCTAGGATAACAAAGTCCCCTAAAGGAGGAAGAGCTTCTTCGCATTAAGCTCCCAAACTCTGGAATCGCTTCCATAATAACTAGCATGGGTCAGACACACTCTTTCTGTTTAAATCTATCTCTTTAGCCAAACATTCAAATAGTGCATCTCATATTCTTTTACTACAGTTATATCTGATCAAATGCACATTATTATTCCTTAGCTTGGGTTGAAGAAATAATTTTTGCTTGGTTGGAACAGCAGCTATGCTAATTATGTCTCAATTTGTTTCTCTGTTTTTGCTGTAACTAGGATTTACTCAAGCTTCAGTCGGGATACAGAACACCTGAGAAGAGATGATGCCAACCCTAAAATAACATACAGAACTACCAAATGTTGCTACAAGTTTGATTACAACATATAATTATTGCTGTTACTAGTGTTCATCGTCTGTTTTATTATGTCATTAACTGAATTTTACCATACATTTATGCCACATGATAAGCCTCTACTAAATGTATTGTAGAAAACAAAAAGCTAATAAGCTGCTTTGCAATGATTTGTATTGTGAAAAGCGGTAAAGAAATAAATTTTAATTGAATTTTTTTATGCTCCATAAGTCCTACAGGTTTGGAATGACATAAAGGTGCAGTTTTTCATAATTGGGTGAATTATGTCTTTGACTCTTATAAGAGATTCTTTGGGTAACTTCCACATGTACAATTGTATTGAGTTACACTCAATTTTAGGATACCACTATAGAAAGTATCAGGGTTAAAATTGACAGTTTAATTACATTTTACAAAAAAATAATAATAATTCAAATGTGTGGAACCACCATGCTGAATTAGGTTATATTCTGAGTTTAACAAAAACCCAACTTGGCCTTATTAAATAAGCCTGCCAGACATATTAAAGACAGATTTCACTATCAATATCAGATGGGCTTATTAAATGTATAGAGGCATGTACGTATTCAATCTAATGGACACCACTGAGACTCTTCACAGGAATCCGGCTCCTCTAGAGACACCAGAGACCTCTAGAGAGCCCCTCTTCACAAAGTGAAAATAGAGACTACATCTGTACTCATGGGGTCCATGTGAATGATTGAATTTCATTAACAATGGAGCTCCTTTGGCAATAATGTAATTTTAAAAGTAGATTTCCTGAGCATAAAGAATCAAGAAAGAGATACACTCCAATAAACCACTGCTAGAAAAACAACAACAACTTAATAAAGTTCATAATTCACATATTTCACATATATATTCAGCAGATCTCACAAGGACAGAACAAATTTAACTTGGCCTCTCTCTACAACAGAAAATAACACCTGATGCTGTTCCATACTGTCCAGCTCAAAACAACAGATGGAAAGAGATTAATCAGATTTAATCAAACAAGCACAGCACAGAAGATAAAAGGCTCATCATTAATTCACATTCAACATTCATCTGCCTTCACACCCGTTTAGGGTATTCACTAAACATAACCACATCACAAGAAAAGGGCTCAAACCACATTTATCACAAGGCATCACAGCAAGAACACATCACAGGAGCATAAAACAAACAGCCAATGGTGTTGGTCCTTACCAGTCCTCCTCTGCAAAACTACCATCCTCAACTTCAGCTGCATGACTGTTGGGTGGAGTGAAGAGCGTTACAGACAGAACAGAACAGAAATGACCATCTTTACCCTGCATGTCTGCCTCTGCAAGTCAATCAGATATATAGAAACTGGTTTAAGCCAATATATTTATATACTATGAATAGAAAGCAGTACTAATTTATTATGATATCTATATAGGCCTAATATTTATTATTTAATTCCTAAATAATCAATCAACACGAACAGATGGAATTCAAAAAATCATATTTATATGTTCCAAATATTCTGCAGAGGCAAACATGTTAAGCAAAGTAGAAAATAAAGACTTTTGTGTGTAAGAGTGATGTAAGAGTGCTTATCCAAAATAAGTAATTAAAAATACATTCACTGTAAGGCAAAACTCTTATGTGAATACTTATCCATATAGTAATCATCCAACAGTCAATGTAGCAGATCTAAAGCATGAGCTTGAAGGGTAGGGAGTATGACTAGCCAATAAACAGTAAAAAGCACAAATCCAAGGTGCTGTAAGACAATAATTAGGCAAATAACTTCATTATCTAGTGGCCAATATAAAGACTAGTGAGACAAGCCAGTGCTAGTGACGGGGCAGAGGATGATTTGCTGGCTGCTAAACGGTGTCTGCTGGGATATAGAGACACAGCCACTGCTGTAGGCTTGACAGCAGCAAATTATTCTCGCATCTTTGCTCCGGTCAACAGATTCGGGTGTTGAGGGCTTTGTTAATTGTAATACGAGTGGACACTGGCCTGACCAAGTGTTTAAGAACCAGACACTTGTGAGAGGAGGAGTTATACAGAATAATCAATGTGTGTATTATGACACAAATGGAGAATAAAAGAGCACTAAATGAAGTTGAGCTTATTGAAGAAAGCATTTCTGAAAAAGCAATGCGCACATGACACCATCAAATGAGTGCCATGGTATTATTTGTGCCAACCATTCTTTAAATTCCCCTTTACCGTAATTACCATGGTGCATCAATGAAGAAATCATTCACGGTCATGCTATACACCAAAATATACAGTTTGACGTTGTTTTATCTTGGTACGGTCATAGTACTTATTGAATAGGGTTTGACATGCAAAATATATGTAGAAAATATTTGTAAGGAGGCAAGGAAAATAAAAAAGAAAACAGAAAAAGGGAATAGAAAAAAAAGAAGTAAAAAGAGAAAAGGGAAAAATCTATTAATGTCCAATGTGACATCAATGATCTTACATTTCAGAAAAAAAGGCTTTTGTTTCAAAACATTGCTCCTGCTTCACATGGCTTATTTCAAACCCAAGTTATGGCTTGAGAGAAACTATAAAAACAAAAGGCAGGTTGACTGGCCATACACATATCTGACTCTGTACCATCAGCCTCAGGGGGAAGAGTACTGTTTAGTACGCCGAAATAAAAGAACTCCATTTCAGCAGGGGGGAACAGTGCATTTACGCTAATATACAGTCGTGGCCAAAAGTTTTGAGAATTACATAAATATTAGTTTTCAAAAAGTTTGCTGCTAAACTGCTTTTAGATCTTTGTTTCAGTTGTTTCTGTGATGTACTGAAATATAATTACAAGCACTACATACGTTTCAAAGGCTTTTATCGACAATTACATGACATTTATGCAAAGAGTCAGCATTTGCAGTGTTGGCCCCTCTTTTTCAGGACCTCTGCAATTCGACTGGGCATGCTCTCAATCAACTTCTGGGCCAAATCCTGACTGATAGCAACCCATTCTTTCATAATCACTTCTTGGAGTTTGTCAGAATTAGTGGGTTTTTGTTTGTCCACCCGCTTCTTGAGGATTGACCACAAGTTCTCAATGGGATTAAGATCTGGGGAGTTTCCAGGCCATGGACCCAAAATGTCAACATTCTGGTCCCCGAGCCACTTAGTTATCACTTTTGCCTTATGGCACGGTGCTCCATCGTGCTTGAAAATGCATTGTTCTTCACCAAACTGTTGTTGGATTGTTGGAAGAAGTTGCTGTTGGAGGGTGTTTTGGTACCATTCTTTATTCATGGCTGTGTTTTTGGGCAGAATTGTGAGTGAGCCCACTCCCTTGGATGAGAAGCAACCCCACACATGAATGGTGTCAGGATGCTTTACTGTTGGCATGACACAGGACTGATGGTAGCGCTCACCTTTTCTTCTCTGGACAAGCCTTTTTCCAGATGCCCCAAACAATCGGAAAGGGGCTTCATCGGAGAATATGACTTTGCCCCAGTCCTCAGCAGTCCATTCACTATACTTTCTGCAGAAGATCAATCTGTCCCTGATGTTTTTTTTGGAGAGAAGTGGCTTCTTTGCTGCCCTTCTTGACACCAGGCCATCTTCCAAAAGTCTTGGCCTCACTGTGCGTGCAGATGCGCTCACACCTGCCTGCTGCCATTCCTGAGCAAGCTCTGCACTGGTGGCACTCCGATCCCGCAGCTGAATCCTCTTTAGGAGACGATCCTGGCGCTTGCTGGACTTTCTTGGACGCCCTGAAGCCTTCTTTACAAGAATTGAACCTCTTTCCTTGAAGTTCTTGATGATTCTATAAATTGTTGATTTAGGTGCAATCTTAGTAGCCACAATATCCTTGCCTGTGAAGCCATTTTATGCAACGCAATGATGGCTGCACGCGTTTCTTTGCAGGTCACCATGGTTAACAATGGAAGAACAATGATTTCAAGCATCACCCTCCTTTTAACATGTCAAGTCTGCCATTCTTACCCAATCAGCCTGACATAATGATCTCCAGCCTTCTGCTCGTCAACATTCTCACCTGAGTTAACAAGACGATTACTGAAATGATCTCAGCAGGTCCTTTAATGACAGCAATGAAATGCAGTGGAAAGGTTTTTTTGGGATTAAGTTAATTTTCATGGCAAAGAAGGACTGTGCAATTCATCTGATCACTCTTCATAACATTCTGGAGTATATGCAAATTGCTATTATAAAAACTTAAGCAGCAACTTTTCCAATTTCCAATATTTATGTAATTCTCAAAAACACAAGTCCTGCAGGTATTAGACTCAACAACTTCTTCACCATCCAAACAAAAGAGATTTCTGCAGACGGGTGGTACTTGTTCTTTTAAAACAAACGTGCTTTAAAAACGACAAATGCTAGCCATGTCAGGCCCTGTAGGTTGTTACAGAGAAAAAGGGCTTTAAGCAACAAGGTAGAGAGAGAAAAGAAGAGAATCGCAGTAGGGCTCCTGAGACATTTGCATGAAAGGATCCCTGCAGAAATGCACTACCTCAGCTCACTTCAAAGAGACACTCTCAAAAGAACTTGTTAAAAGGGTGGTGCAGCCTAGTTGGTAAAGATCATGGCTGTTCATGCTGAAGATTTAAATAAGCTGCAGTGCTGAAGTCAAGACCAGACTTAAAATACATATCTTGAAGCCTCAATCAAGCTCCATAAGTTTCCATAACTTCTATATCTTAGTTTTTTTCCCCCAACCATTATTGTATTACATTACATATGTTTTGCCCCCCACAAGGATTTTATCTTACATTACAATCATAGAAATATCCTATTAATATCTGCACCAATTAGCATATATTTGAACCCATTTCATAGGTCTAAATAAATATGAGGTGTTCTTTATGACTATGATCCCCATAATCTTATGTCATACTGTATAGCCATAAAAGCCAATTGATATGATATGATCAGACCCCCAATTACCACCTGACCTAAATAGGTAATGTTTATCAGATTCATTAGCTACTGTACCATGTGCACAGATGAGACCACATCTAACCCATGAGACATTTGGGGGTGGGGTGAGTACAGCTGGATATTTACACACAATAACTGACAAACAAGAAATAAAAGCGGCATAAACAGCACTCTTGCTGCACCACATAATCATCATGTTTGTTAATCACCCAATGGTTCTGCCTGAGATTATACACTATGTTGAGGACTATATGCCAAGCTAGATCCAGGCTACACACGTCAATGTGTGTTTAACAAGTTGTAAAGGAGATGGGGCCAGTGGAGACCCTGATGTAGGCCAACAAATAAGCTGAGCAAAAGATGAGGACCTGGCAAAGAAAAGGAAAAGCAAATCAACATCCATAGAAAACAAATGCACAGCTTCATAAGACAAGTCATTACAGTCCAAGACTTATAATATTAAAAGCAAAAGAAATAAGGAAGAAATATGATCAGACACATTGATTTCTCTAGTGTTAATGTCTAAAGAGCACTTCGGCCATCGTTTCTCCATGAAAGCTCATCAAATTAATTAACATCTTCACCCAAAGGGATTTCTTCATTAACTACTGTTCTATTTAATAAGCTGTGCAATGTGACACAAATGAAGGGGACAAAAGACATGGCGGGGCAGGTCAAGGAAAAACAAAACACATCACACCCTTTTTTGAGAATGTTAGATCTTTGTTTTACATGAGACATATGGCTATAAATGCCTGAAATTAAGACTATGAGGACAGAAAACACTCCGATGCTTTGACAGAGACACCTTCAGGTGAGGATTCAAGTCCATTGTACAGCGTTATTATTGTTAATTTAAACTATTAAAATATTTGGTGAAAAAGTAAAACAAATTTTAGAATTTTTTTTAAAAATGTTTTCTTGGACTTTTAACTGAAATAAAATAATTATTCTGAAGTACTAAAATTCCTAAAGCAGAAATAAAAGCTAAAACAAGTAAAAAAAAAAAATACAAAAAAAGTAAATTACTAAAATTACAACACACACACACACACACACACATATATATGATACTAAAATAACCCTGCTCCTTTGTTTACAAGAGTTGACAAGATTTGAAGGTTTGAAAAGTATAAATGAAAAATTAAGGCAAAAAAATATTTGTTTTCAGTAGTTGCTGTAGATTTAGGAGATGCCTTGAGTTTTATTTGGGTCAGTGAAGAGAACTTAAAATTAAGACGTGGAAATTCAAGAAAATCAAGATTCAAGAAATTCAACTCAGACGTAACAGAAAAGACGGACATAAAAGACAAGGTCTAGTGGAAAGGACTCCAGCATGCTACACTAGCAGCATGTTGGTTTTTACAGTCCAACAAACATGTCAAGTCAAAAATCTAGGCTACTGTATTATTTCACATCAAACTCTTCCTTTGGGCTGGCACCAAGTTTCCCCACTCACTGCAAGAAAAGATGTCACGCTTCAAAAACATCAATGACTTGGTGAGGTGGCTGTACTCACTCCGACTCTCAGAAAGAGGAAAGCTGGAGGGATGCATCAAACAAGTTTATTTGAAGCTGATAAAAGATTGAATCCATATTCATAAGGTGGAGGACAAAGACTTGCTTCTGAAATACAGGTCAGTTTGCAAGCGTCAAAGAGCCATGTACATACACTAAGTAGACATCCAAAAGGCCCTTTTTACCGCCACACGTACCACCGCTGCGGCGGTATAAAGTGCATTTGCAGCCTTTGACCGCTGAGTGGCGCTTTAACCACAAGTAATCAAACAAGGGCATCAAAGCACATTTTCCCTAATAGACGTCAGTTTTGCCTCACTGATGAGTTAGATTTGATGGCTTCAGTCAGGGAAAATGAAAGAAAAACACTGTAGTTAAAATATTTAATATCCACAGACGAAAATTTGGTACTTATGAAGTTATGTGCATTTCTTAGAACGAATTCAAGCAGGATGTCAAGCCTGTGCCTGAACCTGTGATAATATTTTCTCTAATCTACATGGTATTAAACCATATTTTAGATTTGACACATTTAAAAGGTGTGCAGTATTATTTATATTATATTATGCGTTATACTATTCAAAAGAAATTGTGGTTTACTTTGCATCGGAGCATTAAAAGTGTTAGCCTATTTTAGGGGGGTTGGCTACATGGATTAATATGCAAAATGTCAATATTTTCATATATTATGCCTATAGCCTATTTTAATTTATATTTTCAATATAAATATATTTAGTTGTTTTCATATGGATTACTTTATCACAGAATATCTGTTTTCGGCGGCACTTGTTTAGTTTAAAAGTAGACATGTCAAGCTTTCTACAGATATCTCTCTCATGTCTCTTCATTGAGTATTCACGGAGTTACAGTTCATTTTAATGACGCATGTCTAAATGAAGATCAGCGCAGACAAAGGCTGCAGACAGCACACATTGTTTGTTATCTTTATTTTATAAGTGCACAAAGTTTTGTTGTTATTATGTCTGTATCCAAAAAAAAGTAGACCCTTTACAGATTCGATTGATGTATTGCTCTTATCTGTACGATTAAAACTGAAAGTGTAATTTAAGTTCTTTTCGGGGTTATCAGGAAAAATGACTCATAACGCGTATCCGCGTTAATCGACTCCAGAGGGTTAATAAAACAACATGCATTTTTGTTATTCGTTACCTGTCCTTTAACTTATTGGGGAAAAACATTTGTCTGTAAACTGATTAAGAAATTGTTGCATGTTTAAATATGAAGCACTGTATAATGTCGTTCCCATTATTTAGGCGTAATTTGCCTAAAACAAGAAACGAATAAAATTAAACCGGCACGAGTAAATCTTTCAAACTCTAAAGAATTAATAAAACGTCCTCACAATTAAACTCAAGTTCTCTCATTATAAATCAACAACATTCACACGATGTAAAAAAAAGCTTTAGTAATTGACAACTAAAGTAATTTTAAAGGGAACCTTCTTCCTACTTGTTTTTAAAGTAGGGTAATATCATATAGCCTAAAAAGAAATCCCTGTTTATTTTAGAAAAAAAAATCTGATTTATGATTTAAACCGATTTTTAAATCAACATTCAAATGACGAAAATTTTTTACAAAACAAGTTTTAATATAGTTCTTTATCATTCATTTAGCAGTCAAATGTATAACTGCAACAAGATGATAAAAAAACAGTACTGTTATTACCTTAATGCTGGAAAGATGCTATTTTTTTAATACTAGCCCATCATGCATCTAACCATCCACTCAGCTTTAAGAGCTGTTCAGATTAAAACTGCCAGCTCCGCAGTGAGTCAGTGTCATGGACGGAGGACCTGTTAATATTTTTTCTAGTTTATATTTCCATCTCGTTATGCCACTGGTTTAGATTTTTTTTTTTCTTATAGAACTTATTTGTAAATAGAGCAGTCACTGTCTGTGTCTACACCGGACGCGAGAGTTGTCATCTGTGCCCCACAGCGAAAAGTGTGTCTAAACTTGATGACATCACACTATAGTGTCAAATCATCTGAACACAGTGTCAGAACATTTCAAATTCAATTCAATTCAAAAAGAACATTTCATCATAAACAGAACGAGCATCAGTTCACTGATGGCGATCGAGTCCAGTGCATCCATCACTGTGTTCTGTTGTCTTTTGTTGGATCGTTCCACTCGTGTGCAGTGTAGACCTGGCATGCGTTTTTTATTGTTTTATTTTACAGCCCTGCTTGTTTTAATGTTTTTATTAAATATCTGTATTGACTGCATGGTCATATTATCGAATTATTTACTGCCATGATGCGACCTACAAAAGTAAAGCTTGGCGAGTCGATGAACGAGCGTTGCTGCAGGTTGATTTTCGGCGGATGTGCCGTGCTTATACAGCCGCGGTCGTCTTAATTTCGTCAGGTGAAACATCTCTCTCACTCCGCAGCAGAGTCTGTGAGAAGCAACAACTTCCCCTCCACGCGCTCTGATACCAGAAACATAACATAGCATATAAAATAATAATAATAAAAAAAATAACAGGAGAGTTTCAAAGTAGCTTAAGCTATTTTGTGTAAACTTTTTTTCCCTATAGCCTATCACATGCCAAACTAATAACATTGTAAGCATTACATCTTTAATTGCTGCTTTCTGCTGTGAAAATTTTTTTTGTGATGAAAATAACAGTATATTTTTGTCAGTTTTTTTTATCTTAACAGATCGATTAACTTCAAGATTTCAAAATCAGATAGCATGCTGATAATGTAGGACTGTAAGATTACATTTGTTTGAACGCATTATTGCAAAAGCGATTGAGTGTAAATCTGTTTAAATCATGCTTTAACCCGAAAATAATCAGTAAAAGAAACAAACTCTTAACATCCCGCTCGACTCTTGCAGTCAACCTTCTGATCAAGCTAAATATGTTGGCTGTTGGCATGAATTTTACTCGTGATAAGAAGCTCATATTCAAGTGTTTGTGCAAAAATTATTAATGTGCATTAATGACAGGGAGGCGCCGTCTCATCACTTTAATTTTTCATGATAATGAATGTATAATTTTAAAATTTAGACGAAAAGGAATAGTGTAATGTGTGAATGTTGCATTTCTCTCGTCGGAGAGAGCCAGCACTGTTAATATAATCAAAACAACAGTCGTATATAAACCGGTTCAGCAAGTGAAAGCCTCTGTCCATATGAAAGAGCAATTCACACTTTTATCTCGACCCCCACAATCCATGAATAACTACCCAAAACCCAACCCCCCCCAGCTGAACAGAATTCGGTCTGTGTTTTGGCTCTGAGGAACGGTGTGTTACTGGGCTGAAACATGCCTGCACTCAGCAGAACTCTTTGTATTCATAATTTTCTCGCAGCCCATATTATTATTTTCACAAGACCATAATGATAATAAAAAAATCATTAATTAATCATTATTTTAAGAAAATCATTGTTATTTGTGATCGTGGATGTTTCCGGGAGGCTTTAAGACCAAGCGGAATCCTCTGTTCCCGCCTCACAGCGCACGGGTCTCGAGGCTTCACTGTCTGCGGTTTGACTTTACTGAATCAGATTGAGGCCAATACAACTTATTGATCATGAGCCCAGGGCCAGCACAAGCTCAAATGCCGCTCTAGGCAGAGCACGATCATGCCGCCCCCCTCACATTCACAATTAGGGATCCTTAAGATTGAAAGTAAACATTTTTTTTTTTAATCTATGAAATTACACTAAAATAAAAACGTGCAAGCATGTTTTCAGAGTTTTTAATTTTTTCATTCTGCAAAAAGGTGAAAAGGGTAGCCTACACAATGCAACAGCTAAGTATAAATTCTGTTTTATAGGCTAATAGATAGTGTACAGAATAAAACTAAACATATGCACACATTTTTTTTAGCTCACAAAACTGGAGTTTTCGATTGTTTTCTTGACTGATACACACATTCACACACCTACATTTTCCCTAATAGACGTCAGTTTTGCCTCACTGATGTGTTAGATTTGATGGCTTCAGTCAGGGAAAATGAAAGAAAAACACTGTAGTTGAAATATTTAATATTATTAATATATAATATCCACAGACGAAAGTTTTGTATTTTTGAAGTTATGTGCATTTCTTAGAACGAATTCAAGCAGGATAAATATCAAGACTGTGCCTGAGTCTGTGCTTATTTTTTCTTTAAGCAACATAGCATTAAATCCTATTTTTAGATTTGACACATTTGAAAGGTGTGCAGTATTATTTGTAATATATATAATTTATATTATATTTAAAAATTTATTTAATAAAACAACATTGATTTGAACATTGAGTTATTCGTTACCTGTCCTTTATTTTGACAGATAACTTCTTGGGAATTTTTATTTTTTGTATGTACACTAATTTAGACATTCTTGCATGTTTTATTAATTATTTCCTTTATTTTAGTAAAACGTGAAGCACGTATAATTTAGTTCCCATTATTTAGGCCTAATTAGACTAAAACAAAAAACGAATAAATGTATATGCAGTGCTTGTGCTGCCATGGTCTTTATTTCGTCGGGTGAATCATCTCTCTCACTTCGCAGCAGAGTCCGTGAGCAGAATGAAGCAGCAACTCCTCCTCTGCGCTCAGAGCATTTAATATTCACTCCGCTGCGTGCTTACTGAAACACGCTCCACCTTCTCTACGCGGATAAAGTTAATTCAGTATGTTTGAAATTTCATTTCACGTCTCTGTCAGACGCGCGGGGAGAGTTGAGCCACTCAGAAATATGGGAGCCTTGAGTGGAGCATCAGTGGATGTTAAAAAGAAAACCGATTTTCCTTCAAATAAACCGATGTAAATTACACATTCTACTTAAACAATAAAATTATTTACGTTGTAAAGCATTTGCAAAATGTGTATGAATATTCAAACTCAAGTGTTTGTGCGAAAATTATTAATGCACATTAATGACAGGGAGGCACCCTCTTGATCACTTGAATTTTTTCCTGATAATTAATTTACTTTAAATTGCGGTGTCTCATATACATGATATCTTGAAATGCTTAGAAATAAGAGACAGCAGGTTATTGTAAGTCTAAAGTTTATTAAATAATAGCAAGTTTACAATAAATGTACAAAATTGCAATAAATTAGTTACATTCCAGTTGCGCATCCGTTGCACTGCACTACAGCTGGCAAAACCTTCTAAAGGTGGTCAATGTATCTGTTGCAGACAGTTTTTGTCAAGCAATTGCACCAAAAAGTTACAATGGCCTCAAGAAGCTCGTCTTTATTTCTTAGCTTGACCTGACGTCTGATAAATTCCTTCAGTGCGTGCCACACCAGCTCGATGGGATTAAGATCTGGTGATCTGCAAGTGAAAAAAATTGTGGGCACGGTTTGTTAAACCGAGGGAACAGTTTATGAATTCGTGAGTAGCCTACGGTTTATAAACTGCGGGGACGGATTGCAAAACCGTCGCCACGGATTGATTTTTTTTCTCCTACAGGTGACGTGCAGGGCTCCGTGCGAATGGGATCAACCCTCCCTCGCTCGTTTGCCAACGCGCCTTCTGCTGCCGAGCAGAGTTATGTGAGCAGTTTGGACTGGAGCGAGTAGGGATTTTTTTTCCAAGTCGGAGCGTCGTGTTTTCACTCGCTCCAAGAGCGCTCGACCACTGCTCCATCACGAGTACAATTCATGCCAACGGCGCATAATATAACTGCATATTTAGGAATAAACAATTTTTTTTACTATTTGTTATTTTTTTAAAATGTGGGATAGTCTTAGGCTACAGTCTACTAAACAAAAATTAAAAGCTAAATTTTTTTTATTTCATTTTCATTTTGGTTCATTCTTGGTTTAAAAAAATCTTTAGGCTCCATATGCAGAGCGAAATGGGAACGGTCCAGCATTTAGCAATAATTAGTATAAACTCTGTTATTATTCTTCATTTTTCAAACTACAAGCTACAAGCATTTTTGGATTATGCCTTATGTTACAAGCACTGTCTCCCAGAGGTTTCCCCACATGTCCAGCGCTGACAGCAAGCGGGTAAAGGACCGGGTCAACGAATTCCTACGCTCCCCAAGGAACTCTGTTGCCCACCGACGTCTGCACTTTTGAAGACACTTTCTTTTAAAATACATTTCTTTTAAATACATTTAAAAATCTGTTAATATTATATTTTAGTAGTTGTATTTTATCTGGCAATTTCTATTAAAAAAAAAATAAAACCTATATCTATCTCAAGACCTAGTCATGTTTTTTGTGGTTGTTTTAATTTAAGCGTGTCTGCTTCTATTTTAGCCAATTTATTTTCAATAAACTAAAACAAAAATAATAATAAAAAAGGAAAACGAATACAGCTTGTTATCAGACTGTAAAAAAAATGCAATGAAAAAGTCATGACAACTCGTTTTTAAGGTTGGCAACTTTAACTTATAGAATTAAATTTAAGCAATTTAATGCGTTATTATACTAGTTTAAATCTGAATTTTTAATACTATTAATCTGAATTTAGAATCTCATGGAATTTTAAGTTTAAATGGATGAAAATGCCACAGTTAATGGTAAATATAGCCTAAATAACAGAAGACCTTGATTGCATGTTACCATGAAACTAACAGAATAATTCGTTTTTGTACATTAACAATTCATGTATAAAATGGCACAGCAACATTTATATCAAACACTTTTACGTTGTCCACAACTGAGCAACGCGAGAGGAATGTATTGCGCAAGAGCGCACAAGTGAATGTGAAGATAATTTTTAGGGGGTAGGAGGATTTTTTTATTCTTAAATGTTCATATGCATATGATTTCAGTATGACGGAAAAATATTAAAATGAGCAAAAATATGCCACAGTAGACCAGCTGCTCATGCTGACTGCGCTGTTTACAATGCATATATGCGTGTGAGGCACCAGCGCATAAAACAGCTGAAATATACCACTCTCAATTTTTGCTTACACGGTTAAGGCATAATTGGAGACAGTTTGAAAAATTAAAAACAACAGCAGTTAATAAGAATTGTTTGCTGTTAGAGCTAATGCTGGACCGTTCTCATTTCGTTACGCATATGGAATTTGAAGGATTTCATTTATTATTTTTTGCTAAGAGCAAACCAGAATGAAAAATATATATTTTTTAATCCTCATATATATGTATATATATATATATATATATATATATATATAGGAACACACACACAGATTAGAACATTTAATATTTTTATTCTGGTTTGTTTATATATATATATATATATATATATATATATATATACATATATATATATATATATATAGAGAGAGAGAGAGAGAGAGAGAGAGAGAGAGAGAGTTATAATATAATATAATATAGTTATAATATAATGCTATTGATGTTTTACTTGTCCTTTCATCTTCGTTTACAAACCCTCATTTTATTTTTACAGTCAGTTCAAAATTCGTGCCTTTGCGCCATCTGGCGGTAGTTAAGCGAATTATTTTAACACACGACTGAATTCAATTAATGCCGCGGCACCGCTGCGGCGGTACGCGCGGCGGTAGTGCCCAAATAGGCTGTCAACCTACTGTCAAAAACATCAATGACTTGGTGAGGTGGCTGTTCTCACTCCGACTCTCAGAAAGAGGAAAGCTGGAGGGATGCATCATCAAACAGGACCAAGTTTATTTGAAGCTGATAAAAGATGGAATCCATATTCATAAGGTGGAGGACAAAGACTTGCTTCTGAAATACAGGTCAGTTTGCAAGCATCAAAGAGCCATGTACATACTTGTGAGAGATTAAACCGGTACCGCGGTGACTTCACCAAATGATAAGCAGAGGGGTTCCTCTACATAGACAGAAACAAATGTCTTGAGAAAGTGAACTGAGCTGGCATGATGCTGGCCCAGAAGCAGGGTTGCCAGGTTTGCAAAAAAAAAAACCAAAACAAAACAAAAAAAAACAGCCCAACTGCAATTCAAAACTAGCTCAATAATGTTTTTTCAGCAGCCGCTTTCATGAAATCCTGTTCTGGGTGGGTGAAAAAAAACCTCTAAACTTCATAAATTTTACAGATTTAAATCAATAATTAATTTATATGCTCCCATTACATTTTTTTTTTCAGCAAGAACACATCAAATTGATCGAAAGTAACAGCAATATTAGAATGACTTCTGAAGGATCACGTATGAAGGATTACTGCCTGCTGAAAATCCTGCTTTGTCATCACAGGAATAAATTACATTTTTTCATATTTAACATATTTAAGCAGAAAATAGTTATTATTTCCTAATACTAGTTTTTACTGTATTTTTATTTTAAAAATGCAGTGATCATAAGACCTCTTTCAAAACATTTTTTTTCAATATCTAATAGCAACAACATTTTGAATAGTAGTGAAATGTTATGAATGGCAGTGTATAAATTATAAAGTATAATAGTTTGTCTTGTGTTTTACTCAGTACTAAAGGTCATGTTTGAATTCACACAGAAAATGACTTATTACTAATAAAGGAAAAAAAAACATCAACATATCAACTCCCTAAAAGAACAAATTAACACTTTTATTTTGCTGCCTTGGTAGCACTAGCATTGGAAATGCGACTTTAACATTTCCAGTGAATGTCTTCCTTTAAGTGTCCCAGAGGAAGTGCCTCTTGATTCTCCTCATCTCAGAAGAGTTTTAATTAAGCTAATAAGAGTTAATGTTTCTCCTAATACCGGAGAAAAGATCATTTAGATCCAGCACTGATATTGCCTGAATGCAGAACATAGAGAGACCATTAAACTTGAATGTAAACATACAGTGCACAGTGGAAATTTCATCTTTCACAACACTTTAAGCTTAAAAATACAGCTGTGTATTTCTGTGTATATTGTCTAGTTTTAGAACACACACACACACACACACACACACACACACACACACACACACACACATATATATATATGCATGTCCCATAAAAATGTCCAAAGTTAGACAAATAGGCAACCAGAAACACAGTGTTCCTAAGCATGTAAAAAAACCAAAAACAAAACAAAAAAAAGATGAAGAAAATCTGCGAGTCCCCTTCTCTGATATTTATAGAAATCGCTCTGGCTGTTCAGGGAAGCATCGAGGCAGCTGCTAACAAGGGAGCTGAGGACAAGACAGCTAGAGCCAGATGTACACTCTACTGATTATGAAAGCAATGTGAAATAGAGCCTTACCCGTAGGCCACGCCTGCAACTGTGCACTTCTTAAACTGCATGACGTTGCAGGTCAGGGTGCCTGTCTTGTCCGAAAAGATGTACTTCACCTGGTTTCAGGAAAGAGAGAGCAATAAACTAGAGTTACGTAGTGACACTTAAAGTCAACTTTAAAATGTTTTCTATTTTAATACATTTATGTAATATTTAAAGCAGCAATTTCTCCAGACTTTAGCCTCACATGATCCTTCAGAAATCATTCTAATATGCTGATTTGGTGCTCAAGAAACATTGCTATAAAAGTGTTCATTTCAGCTGAGGAGTAGTATATATTATGCATAATTGCATGAAATTAGTTTTTGCAAACAGAAATATGCAATTGTTTGTTGTTTATTTCTGAACGTGAGGGCAATCAGTACCTGTCCCAACTCCTCATTCAGGTTTGATGTCCGGGCCATAGCTGGTGTGTTGGAGACTTCATACAGCATGTCAGTGTCCTAAAATCACCAGGCAGAATTAACAATCACAACTGCTTTCTATTAATACCTTGCCATCTGGACTCCAAAACATATGCCACTCTTTTCATACTCTGTCAGTCAAAACAAAAGGAATGAAACAACCGCTCAAAAGTCTTGACACTCGATGGGAATTCACAAAACTCCACTGCATCTAAAAGCGGTGTCTGTTTGCTATAAGTGCCTTGCCCCAAATACAATTTTGGCATCTTCAAATGGGTTATTTTGATAAAGCTCCACTTTCGTTTGGGCGGTGAAGTTTTCTGGGATTGGCCCTGGAGGTTTAGCCAGTCTGCATTTCAAAGACAGCAGATTCATCACACAGACCGAGCTCCCGCAGTTCAGCCTCACACTCACCCAGTTGATGAAGAAAGCCTGGATGAACTTGATGACCTCTAGAGTCACCAGAAGACTGATGGGAATCAGGTTGTTGAAGAGGATGATGAAGGTGAGGAAGTTCAGGCCGAAGTTGGCCGCTCCACCATCTGGAAAAAGAAGAGCGAGGGGAGGAAGAGGAGAGAGAGGTAGTAAGCTGACAGAAAGTTTCTAAGCTATGAAAGGCAAGATGGGATGGGGTGGACTGAGGAGAAATGATGGAAGGACAATAATGCCAAAAGCTCATCTGCTCTAATTTGCAATGTTTTCACAATGCCCCACTAGCGTTGTGTGAGCATTGTGCAAACACTATACAACTCTTCCACCTAATCTCTCCAGTAAGCTTCTAACCTACAAACTCATTCAATTCTCCAATCAGGTCTCCGTTAATTAGCAGCTAAACTTGATTCTTTGACATCATAGCGGTGGCCTTGGCAATAAGGGCAAGATTCAAAGCAACACATTATCCCACAATGCACTGGGGGTGAGTAATCATGATTTTCCATCGTAATCAAACACCAAATTCAACAAAGAGAGCAGCACAAAGAGAAACAAAAATGTAATCAATAAAAATAAGACCACAAACACAAGACAGCTCACACAGTGTTAAAATCAACTTGAAACAATATCCACAACCCATTTTACTTTGACATTTAACCATGTTTAAAAGGATATTCAAAGAGAGAAATGCATTAAACTATTAGTAAGATCTAAAAAAAACAACATTACACTAGCCTTAAACAAAAATACAATTCTAATTCTGGTGTCTTATGTGTCCCAAAATTTTATTTTACTCTTTTTTTGTTAACATTAAACACTGATGAAATGTCCATAACGAGACTAAATGGGTTCTTTTTGATTTCATGTTGACTTTAAGCATGAATAAAAAGCTTTACCTGGGGATCCGCAGAATGCAATAATTCTCTTTCTGAGCAGTTAGGAGAGGGAGCATTTTCTCATAAATAGAGTCATAGAACTAAAGAGGCTGGGCTATCATACAACTGCTTTTGGAACGGACTCACTAAGAGAGGAAGAGGATTTGGCTAGTGGTAGGAAGAAAGACAATCAGTTTGGATGTTTCAGTATAAAGGAGGAAGACCAGTCTAAAGTACCTTCCAATCACATGGAGCCGAACAGAGAGATGGGACATTTAGAGATATTTCAATCATTTGGAAGATCCCAAACGTGGTACAAGTAATAATGCACAAAGTTTGACTGTCTCTTGTATATCGGCTGAACAAGACCTTTCCTGGTGGAAGATTTTTGGCTGCGTCAAACTACTGAATCGTCTAGTTAATAAACAACACCCAACAAACTCCAAGTTGGCAATAAAGAAAACAATTTCTCTGCATTCAATGGGTAAACAAATGCATCTCTACTCGCTCACACATGCTCACACGACATTCTGAAGCATGCAGGAGGATGCAGCACCATCTCGCTCAACTACTGCAGGTTCACTGACATCAGTGCAGCAAGGAGTCACGCTGCTGGGTCAGCACTTCTCAAGACACCCGTCAGCATTTGCGCAGCACAATATCTGCCACCTGTTATTTCATGGTCAGGAGTTCAACATGGGTGACTGTTGTTGCAGGTGGCGTGAATGCATAACAAATGACTGCTGCTCAAGTGCTCTGGAGACCCACCTGCATAGAGGCACATGCGTTGGTTTGGATTTATACTGGGCAGAAGCAGTGTAAAATATCAAAGGGGTTCAAAGTCAAATGAATTATTTATGATGAATAATTACTCATCTGCCTGAAGTGTGCAACGCTCAACTTAATGAGTGGAAGGTGTGTATCCGTCACCCTCAGTGTATGCCTGCTAACCCAATCTGGAGACCTTCAAGCACAGCTATTGCATTGTTTTTACCTCTAGGGATGAATCATAATCTGACATCCAGCAGCACAAAACCAAACAGAGGTCAAGATTTGGCTGGTTAGCCTGACCCAGTTAGCTTGCAGATGTCATAACTACACCATCTGGTTGCATAAAGCATTTTTCTCCGTTAACAGCTATTCAGATGAAGTCTGTATTCTGACTAATTAAAGTTTTCAAATTCTGTTCTTGTGCAACTGCTATTTTCATGAATAGAAATGCTAAACGGTTACAATACCATAAATTTTTTAGGGTCATTCAGAGTTTTTAATGCTTTGAAAGAAGTCTCTTATGCTCATCAAAGCTGGATTTATTTGGTAAATAAAATTATTACATAAATACATATGTACGTAGATAATATCAGTAATATTGGGCCACATTATTACAATTTAAATGTTTTAACATTTTATTCATAAATGTTTTTCTGCACAATATTTCTGTGGAAACATGATACTTTGTTTTCAGTTTTTTTTTTATTAATAGAACGTGTTTATTTGAAATCAAAATATTTTGTAACATTACAAGTCTCTTTACTTTCAATGCATCCTTGCTAAATGCAAGTATTAATTTATTAAAAAACAATAAAAAGACCCTAATCCTAACCCTAATTGTTTTAGCATGAATCCTTGATTATATGATTATAAAACTGACTGAAAAAGCAGGAAGTGTCCTTGGTTTATAAAGCAAGTATAATCTGCAAAAGCATGTAAATGATCAATGCCACATCTCTCTTTTACAGCTCCACAAGGAGGGCAAACAAAAAAAATGAGACAGAGTCCCTCTCCTTTAATTTCATGATGGATACCTGCTTTATGACCTCACTGTTCCCTCACATGGCACCCAACATCATTATTTCCTTTCCAAATAACTACGCTGGATGTGAATGATTACAGATAAAACCCAGCGTTCATGGTGGTGCATCTCAGCATTTGATGACATTTTCAATGAACTCTCAGAGCATACCAAGAAGGGAACTGTGTAGGCCATAGAACAAGCTGCGATCGATTCGGATACAAACAGCCCCTCCTATTTAAAATCAAGAGTAATGATGGTGGTGACACGTTAATTCATTTGCAAGCGTCTCCTGCCAACAATTAAACACATTTTTGCCTCTTGTTGGTGCACATAATTGTTAATTTTTCTCTTTTACAACTACCTGCAATGCTCAAGGCATGCAACAGATGTGTTACCATCACTACTCATTAAAAATTAAAGGCAGTGTTGTATTTCTTAATATCATACTTTTACAATCCAAACATTAAGCCTATTAGGATGGATTTGCTCATCTTCTCTAGAGCTGGGCCTTTTCAGCCTCGTCTGTCAGCACCGGTAAAACAAACACAGCTGAACGAGGAGGTGGGTAAGAAGAAAAGGGGGGCATTTAGAAAATGTCACGGTTTGACCTCCAGGGTCTTCTGCTTCTGCACAGGAAGACGTTTCTAACTCTTGCTCTGACAGCGCCCATGGGTAACTCGCTCCTCTCCACGTGTGTTTCTTTGGGTCCGAGGCTTACTGTCGTGGCTCATTTGTTAGGCACGAGCAAAAGGACGCTGGCACGGCCAAAGCCAGAGCTTGCGAAGTGTTTAACGTGTCACCAAAATAAAAAAAGGGAAGGCACGCTTTTGACATCAGGCATTAAGAGGGTCTACACAGTGTAGAGCTGGAAGGGAAAAACATATCATTGGATTCCTGGTGTGTGTGCAGTCCTCTGCAATTACCCTCTCAAAGTAGGACAACCATATAAGTGGCTTCGGTAGCTTAGCAAAAGCTGAGCTTCAGTTAGGGGTTAGTAAGGAGGGGTTCATTCACAGATGGCCAAGGGTTTTAAATGGTTGTTACCTGGAGCTGTTAAGAAAATGACAACAACAAAGAAACAAAAAAACAAACCAAACAGAATGTTAGAAAGGAAGCTGATAAAACCAACGAAAAAAAAAAGAAGAAGTACAGCAGCGTTTTTGATATTCAACCATTTATCCATTCATGTGTTTATGCATATTAGAACTAAAAGAGAAAAGTTCTCCTTTCCCTTTTTATTGACAAATATTCACATATGCAATGCATATTTGTTTACATTGAAGGAAGACGAAAATTACTGACAATAAAAAATAAAAATGAAAGCACACATACAGTAGACACGCAAGCGTTCTAGCATGACAGAAGGAAAGGGGTCTGGTTCTTACAGTTGAGGTCCATGTACCAGGCCTCATTGCCGTATTGGTACTTCCAGATGGTCTGGCCTATGGAGCAGACCAACGAAATGGCTAAGAGACAGCCAAAAAGCATGAGGATCTGAAAGTTGGTGATGCGCTCCACATTGGAAAGCTTCAGAGGGGGGAACGTGGAGTTCTGGAGACACAAAACTCAGATTTCTCAGACTGAAGCTGGATTTGGTATATGACTGAAGTAGACTGAAGCAGACAAATTACCTGCATGAGTTTGGTGTCGTGTCCTGTGTAGATCACGATACCATGGACCCACTGTGTGTTCCTGAGTTGTGCTCCTCTCAGCAAGATCTGATCAGGACCGAGAGGTACGGTGCTAAACATGGAGCAAACCCAACAATTGATCAACATATAAAAAATAAAAAATAAATCCCACCCCAAAAAAATAAAGCATAACATCAGGAGAATGTGATGTTAGACATACAGTAAATTAATGCACAGAGGGTATTTTATAAAAAGAATAGATTAGTTCCTTTCTAAATAAAGATACGCAATCAAACGTGCCTTTAAGTATCAGTGAGACATTTTCATTCTTCAACTTCGATAGAACAATTAATGCTGAAATTAACTTGTCTCACGCTCATCAGTATCTCAGACTAATGAAATACAAGGCATTTCTGCCATTGCTTCTGTTTTACTTTCAATCACCTCAAGCCACATTTTACCTTTACCACTCACACTCTGTCTGTCGATTTTTCATACCTGTGTCCATCCAGGCGAATATTGCCCACAAACTCATACAGGTGTCTGTTGGGACTCTCACATTCCATCCGTCCTGAGAGACGCATTAGACTGTCAATGTCCTTGATGTCCGCAGTGATCTGCAGACCCTGAGTATAACAAAAAAACTATTAAAATAAAGTAATACAATTCACACCAGTAAACAATTAGCTGAATTGTACAGTATTAATTAATAACAGTAGGTATGAAAAAAAAAATCACCTGTCTGATCTTGAGATTAGTTTCTCCATCTAGATTTGAGGTCTCAATGTAGCACATTCCTTGAGGTTCACTACAATAAACAGCACCATTATGAAAAAAATATACATCTTTAATACATCATGAAGACATATGGCACCACCAGTAGAATTCTTTGCAGTACTGAAAATATAATAAATACAATAATATTAATTTACACTGTTCAAAAGTTAGGGGTCAGTAAGGTTTTTTTTTTTAGCAATTACTGAGCAAGTTACTGTTTTTAGCAATTACTGACTTATTTAATTGATCAAAAGGACAACATTACAATTGCATTCAAATAAATGCTATTCTCTATTCTAAGAATTCAAAAAAATATCAAGAAGCACAACTGTTTTGAAATACATATTTAAATATATAAAAGTTATCAAGTTACAATATCAGTATTACTATATGGACTATATTTTTGCTTAAATAAATGAAGCCATGGTGAGCACAAGAGGCTTTCAAAAACAAAAAAATTGTACTAAGCCCAAACTTTTTAACAATAGTGCATCTTAAAATAAATTTTCACAGCCTACCTATTTTAATAAAATATCAAAATATCACATAAAACAGCTAAATGGCATTGGCTAAAATATGTAAATATTTCATATATAATTAATAATTAAAAATAAGTTTTGTTCACATCAATCAAAACCACAGCTAAATGAAAACCCATAATCAAAGATGCCTTTTTTCCAGAGCTAGTACAGTTTTCTGTTAAAAGGGTCATATGATGCTTTTTTAAAGATCATCATTTTGTAACAGAATATGTTGACATGCTTTAATGTTCAAAAAACACATTTTTCAAATACTGTGCATTATTGTAGGTCCTCTATACCTCGCCTCTCTGAACGCGTCATTTATTTATTTTTTTTTTACAAAGTTCCTCCTACCGACAAGCGCAGTCTGCTCTGATTGGCCAAATGACCCAGTGCATTGTGACTGGCTGAACACAGCAAGCATTCATCAGAAATATAACGCCCCTTTCCATAATCATGAGCTTCATCTTTCAAAATAAATGTAAAGACAGTTAATAATGTCCTTTAGTTTTACCATCAGTTTAAACCCGAAAGAAGAACAGAGTCATGTGACAGACACCGTGATAAAGCTTGTATGTGTTTGCAGTGCACAAGCCATGGACGTTTAAGACAGCTGACTCCACTGTGTGACCCTGCCTCTCTCTCTCTCTCACTCTCCCTCTCTCACACACACACACACACACAGTCAATAGCAAATAATACTTAAACTAATAACAAAGCATAGTTACAGTAGCTGATTCAGAAGCGCCAGATTGTCGTAGCAAAGTCAGAATGACCTCCTCTTTAGGTTCACGAAACGGTCGTCCATAAAATGCGTTGCTGTTCTGTTGCAAGTAATCTTGATTCCAGAATGCATCTACAGTACTTTTGGAAGGCCAAATAAAGTGAGTTTGCTTTCGCCTAGAAACACAGAGCATCTCCCTGACATGGCTGCTTCAACACTAACCGAGGTTACTGAAACAACGCCTTCTTTCTTTGAGTGAACATTTGGGCAGCATTACGCAAATATTTCCACAAAGTGACTTAGACATGTGGGGTGTGTTTGAATGAGGTGTTTCAGGGGGGCGTGGTAGTCTTCACTTTGATAAAGAATATCTCTTTGGATTTGAGACTTTAGTCTTTGCAACTTTACAGATCTTCTTCATGCACCAAGAGCTTGTAACACTCCAAAGAGAAAGGAACATTTTAAATTGCATCATATGACCCCTTTAAAATTATATTGATATTATTTATTTCAGTAAAGAAAGTCATATTTTCCCCAAACTGCATAAGTCATTTTAGTACTTGTACTGAAAATAAAATCATATTGCTCTAATGGGACTCCAGATCTTTCATTTTGTACCATTAGGAAACTTTCCCTCGATGCATCTTTGTTTATGGCCATGCATTCTGCTGTTTTTATTTTTAGTTACATCCTACACATGCAACAAAGGAAAGATGCAGCACACCAGACAAATGAACATTCAGTGTTAATACTGAGAAGAGCAAAAGCAGGATAGCGAGTACACAGGGCCAAAGCTGTTACACATCTCTCCTTTAATAAACGATAGCAGGCGTGAACAGAACACAAGGTCCTCGTACTTAAAATTAAAAGTTATCAGAAAAGTTTGCTATGTTTGGGTCTGTATAAAACAAAAATAGATGTCAATACTGATTTTTTTCTGTAGCTGTCAAAAATTTTACAAGTCCCCACCAAAACATCATATTTATCTTAGGTTATCATAGATTCAGTATAAGGACAATGTGCTTTACTATAAAGGCTCATGACAATACTGTACATTGTGGTGATGTGATCGCATGCAGAGTCACATCAGAGTCTGAGCTCCTGCTGAAGCCATGCATTGTGCCAACAGCTGTGACATTTACAGTCACTCAATGGTTCTTTTCTCCAGCCGTGTTAGAGAAGCGCTTTGTTTTTCCTGTGTGCACATGCTGAAGCATCTTCAGTACAACGCAGAAGTCTGTAATACACATTTCTATGGTTATAGAAAGGGCTTCATTAGTATTTTCTGCTGGGAGTTGAACAGAGTCTTCCTCTGAGAATGATGTGCCTAGTCAGCCCATTTTTAGTGCTTAAATTTAAGAATCTCACGACAAAAGGGTGCTCCAACAATGATGCATGGGAGGTTGAGAGTTGTGATACTGAGTCGTGATAGTCTCAACTGGCTCTTTAATTGCACAATTATCAAACACAGTGTGGCTGAGAAATATATTGAATTTAAAACAAGGTTCAGGATTGTATAGCTGGTTACAAAATAAAACACAGTCGATAAAATAATTTAAATAGACTTTATACAGACTAAGTTTCTGGAAAATTTGTTTTGTGATCTATGTCTCACTATTTTTAAGTGTGAGCCTTTAGTTTTGACAGCATCCCTGATTTAAACTTTAGCAAAACCATATTAGAAATTGGGAAATTCAACAAATTTCTTTTACTCATTTCAAAATTTGTGTTCATCTGAATCGTTTTCAAAAGATTCATTTTTCTTGCACTAAAATGTTTTAGTAAAAACATGTGCAGTTAATGTTGGTAATATATTTATACTGTAGTAGTATATTCCCAAAATACTCTAAAATCTGCTAAAAATATATATATATCAGACGGTCTTTACATCTATGTTATAATCTTATTGCTTAATGTTATAATAATGCATACAGAAAAACTGATATCACCCAGCGGTACCCAACAATATCAATCAGATCATTGTTTAATGGCATTACGAAGAATAGCATTAAAAGATGACAAAACACCATCAGGCCAAAACAAGAAAAAAAATGTAAAGAGAGAAATATTAAGGTACAGATTCTCTCCACCTGTGCACCCCCTGCTCCCTTCCCACCCAGCCCACATGCAAACCGGAGCTATTCCTGACCTGGACGACAGAATGATGAGGTCGGCCGGGAGGTGATCTCCATTGGCTGCTCGGACTACCTCCCCTACCGTCACCTTAATTACCCAGCAGCCCCGGTGCAAGGGGAATGATGTAAGTGAAGTCGGGAGAAGTTGATCATCACATGAGGTTGGGAGGGGAGGGTGAATGGTGGAGATGAGTTGAGTAAAAGGACATAAGATGGGCAGAGGAGGAAGAACACGCATAACAAGACAGGGAGAGAGACACAAACACACCAACGTTTAATCTTCACAGAGGAAAAAACACAATGTCCACTACTCAAAACCCACCCAGGCCAGGCTAAACCACCAGTAAAGTGGAAGAAAAACTTTTATTTTACTGTTATCTGTGGCTGATATAAATGTCTGTAACACCGCAGAATTTTGGGTCAACTTAAGGCCTGGTTGACAGTTGGATTTTGACCGTGAAGAGGACAACTTCATCAGGTCAGTATTAATCAATAAGCAAACATCCACTAAAGGAAGTGCTGATTTAGAATTTTCGCTCATTTTATTGAAGAAAAACACGGCTTAAAATAAAACTCTGCCATTTCTGGCCCTCATTTCATAATAAACCACTAGAACCTTTAGGTTTGGAACAAAAAAAGGGAAGTAAACAATGGCAGAATTTTCAATTTTGGGTGAACCAGTCATTTTACCCTTCATCCTTTGTGGATAATATATAACATTTATATTATTAAAACCATCAACTGATACCATTTGTAATGACACTGCACTAATTTGGAGCTTTGTCTGAGGGTTAATTGTAATTAGCCTGTTAATCATCACTTCCTTTGGGTGTTAAGTGTGAGACAGGGGCATAAGGATGGACAAGTTCCTTTCTGATGACGTAGACTCGTCTACCTGGATGACAGCAGTATAGCATCTGCGGGTACGAAATCTTTGCCATTAACTTTAACTATGTCTCCAACCACAACCTGTAAAACACAAACTAGTTATCACTTCAAAAACGTATAGCAAACTAACAGCTGCTGGCGAGAGTAAAGAAATAAGAAATATTAATTTCACTCATATTTCGATCCAAACATAAGCCTTCACTTGAGACTAGCATTTAAAATGAGGCCAATTAATCAAAATAATTCTCTGTAAAATTCAAAAATAAACAATTAATTTTTTCGGATTTGCATTTTTAATCCTCTTATTAGCCATAATCCAGTAGAAGCGGAGGACGCTGCTTCATAGCTGCCATTTTGAATCAAAGTGGAGAACTACTTAAATATGCATGAGTTGATATACGATTTATAAGTAGGCCTATATTAAAAATACATTATTCATACCTGCATTGTAATTCAAAGTGTGTCACAATGTGGCTTAATAAAAGGATGGGCTACAAGAAGCCTGGCTCCACAAAACTGTTTGAATATTGATGAGATGACAATAAAAATAAAACTAGATTTTATGAGCTGAAGTAGAAACAAGTTGTACTTCACTTTCCATTATAGCAGCACTTCGCAGAATTGCAGCTTCAGAAAATTATATACTAAAAGGAAACAACTATATTCTATGCCACAGTGAGGTCACCAGGGCACAGGTTAATGCACTCTTGCAGATGTGCACTAATATAGCAAACAGTAATGAATGCACAGTCCTCAGGTAATTATATCTCCAGCCATTTCCTTTCGCTTTCACCTTATAATTATGGACTGCGTGTTTCTGTCAGGGCAATTAGCTTGACTCTATTAACACGTTGAAAAGCTGCTCTGTGTCTGGCTGCATTAGGATCTCTATGGAGACCGCACGTAAGCTGCGGCCTGGTTAGAGTCTACTCCTGGATTCTCGACTCTTTAGGTCAAGATGAACAAAAGAAAAAGAGCACAGAGGGAAGTACCCTCTTCAGAATTCAAACCAAATCTGCTCTGGTTTGCACCATCGGGCATCTTTATATGCAAACTCATTTCTCAATCTGTTACTAAGAGTATGTCAACTAATAAAGGCTGGAACTCAGTGAGGCAACTGGTATGAGAAACACCATCCTGCTGCAGTACCTTCTCCCAATGTACAATCTCCCAAGCGCCGTTCCTCAATACTACAAAAGAGAGAGAAAGATCACCAACACAGACCAAGACACCAGGATATAAAAATGCATACGTATATACACATTTAAAGCTGAAGGTCGTCTTCTTGCAGGAATAAAAAAGGATGGAAATTTCTAATTACTAAATGCTGACTCATCCTGTATGGCTGTGTCCAATTTTTTGGCCGATCTAATTTCTCATTAGAAGGGTAGTGCCTTACTAGCAAATCCCAACTCAAGTATATAGTACAAATTAAAGCTACTGCCTATTCAAAGAGTCATTTACGTCCCACCTCAACTTTATTTCAATATGAAATAGAAATTGGAAATTTCAATAGAAAACTACTCTAATCAGGCATATGAAAAGACAAATGTTGAGAAAACAAATGTCTTACCTTGTGTCTCTTTCTTGTTAACAACACTATCAGCATTGTGGCGTTTCTGAAATAAAAAAAGATGTTATTAATCAAATAAGCCAATACAAAGTTTCAAATACATTTAGATGGACAGACATTATTTTATGGATTTTATTACTTTCTTCTGCAGTATAAAAGAACATTGGCACACATATGCACACATGATTATTCCAGACATATAAATATAGCATGCATTCAACATGCCATAAAATGAGAAAAAAATGAAAACCTTAGAAAATAAAATAAAAATTCTTTAAAGAGAAAGAAAAAGTGATGTTTTACATGTTAAGTGATCAATAAAACTGCTAGTCGAGAAGTGTAGAGATGTGTGTCCACTGAAGCACTCTATTCTGTCCCAGATTACAAGAGCTGTTTGATCCGCTCTAATCAAGAACCACTTTGAACGTTTCTATCTCAGAGAGTGAATGCGAATGAGCAAGATTGATCTGAAAACACTGATTAGCCTCTAAAAGCTCTACATATACATTTGTGCTCTTGCCTCCAGTCCTCTCTGATCGCCTAATTATCCTCCTGGTTAACACTGGAAAAATACGTCCAGTGTCACCTTGGTTTGTCCAGGATGACTTGTTTATGTGCTGTTCAGAAGACAACATGAGAGAAACCTAATAACTTAAAATGATGGCACTGTGCTTAAAGTTCCATGAGCGCCAGTTACATAAATGCAGATCATATCTACAAAATAAGGTTTTATAAAGTAATGTTGCTACTGACTACTAAGAAAATGGCCAACTGAAATTTGTTTATATAGACAATATCAAAATAAATCCATGCATACATAATTGCAGGCAGTCTTTCTATATTTTCCTTGCCCTCCTCCAAATCACTATCATATTGATAATATATTAAAATAACATTAACTGTGACAAACAGCAACGTTCATATTACTGGAGAGTTTATTGAGTGGCCCATGTCACATGACCTCTGCAGGAGAAGGAAAAAGTAAGACTGGTCTCAGATCCCATTTATCATCTAAATCAGCTCTGGTTCAGTGTCGGAGATAACTCATTCTCTCTCTTTCTCCTCACTCTCTCCTGTTTCCTCTGTTTCCATTTCCCTCACATTTTCATTCAGCTCAACATGGAGCAGAGATCAGGCTCTGCGGAGGGAAGTGATGATTTGATTACGCATCTAATCTAACTGATGGCTTGTCTGCAGTGAACATGGGAGCAAGAGGATATTTAACAATACTAGAAGGCCCCCAAAGGGAAGAAGAGACAGTGGTTTGGGTTTGTGGTAAAATGCAGCACCAAATCCCAGAAGGATTAGTGGAGTACAGTGGGGTGCAGCTGATAAGCAGCCCGCTGTGTGGAAAGCACTGGCGCGTCACCTCTTCGTTAGACTTGGTCTTTGTTAGAGATGCCAGTTTATGATGAGTTATGGATTATACTGAGCCTACTGGCTTCTTTTGAAACTCTTATATGAAGACACAGTAGGAACGCAACAAACAAACACTGTTCAAAAGTTTGGGGTCAGTAAGATTTTTATTTTTATTTATTATTATTATTATTTTATTCAGCAAGGATGCATTATTATAAGATAATTTAAACTGATGAAATTTCACAGTATTATATTTTTACTGTATTTTCCATCAAATAGGCTAAATGCAGCCTTGATAAGTAAATGACACTATTTTCAAAAACATTAACAAATAAATAAAAATACTAAGAAATGTTTAGTAGCATGATCAAGCTTTATTTCTTACAATAAGGGCAGGAAAAGTACTTCTGCACCATATTTAAAGGCCTTGCCAGCTCAAGAAAAACACCATTCAGACACGTCTTGAGTAGGGCTGGGACAACGCGTCGAGGTCATCGATGACGCCGACGCAAAAAATACGTCGACGCAAAATATGCGCACCGATTCGTCGACCTGTTTTTATTTCTCTAAAAACGTTTGCAAAACGTTTACCTTATGTGCGCTGAATATACGCGATGGCCGGATCAACATTCTGGCCAACGTTATATAACCAATCCAGGGGTTTTTCTGCATTGATCTTTTTTTTTGGCGGCAGTCAAAGCCTTATTTGATCGGTGAGTGATGTAGAATAGAATGACTGTGCTTCGCCTGACTGGGCGCGTACGAGAGAGAGCCCCGGCTGTGCGCGCACACTCACAGTCTTCAAACAACACGAGCGCTTCTTGCTCTCTCTCTCCCTCGTGCATATTAATCAAAATCATTAAACACGATAGAAAAAGGGCGAAACACCCAAGTTTCACGCGCACTCGCGCACTCACAGTCTTCAAACTACACGAGCGCTGTCTTGTTTTTTATTGAATGCTAGACATCAAGTTGTTATTTTCATCAGAAAGAAGAACTGTTTTTCAGTAAGCTAGGCCCTATGTGTTCAGTAAGCTTGTTTCAGTAAGCTATGTGTTTTCAAGGCTTCAAGGTTTTATTGAATGCTATCTCTATACAAGTGCAAAGTAATGCATTCTTAGTCTTTTATTTTGTAATTTTAAGAGCAATAAACATATATTGCAATGTTAAGGAATTCATGTTTTTTTCATTCAGATATGTAAATCAACATGTATAAATTGTTAGTAGTCAATTAATGGGGAGATAATCGAAATCGAATCGGTCTGAAAAATTAATCGTTAGATTAATCGATGCATCGAAAAAATAATCGCTAGATTAATCGGTTTTAAAAATAATCGTTTATCCCAGCCCTAGTCTTGAGATTGTGATGTCCTATTGGAATGCTACAGTTCAAAGCCCTTGGTCACAGCAAAATATCTTCTTTTGTGTTTGAAAGCAGGTCATTCAGGATTGGAACATGAATTTGAGATTAATTAAATTAGTTATTTTTCTGGTGAACTATTTCATTAAATACTATTCAAGCCACTCAAATCTAACCTAAATCTAAAAAGCTATTTTTTTTAATCACTTTGTTTTTACTTGAAGAGAACAGAAAGCTAAGGTCATGTGACCTCCACTCACAGCAGACCGGTACATGACAGCAGGGAGGTGAATTTACCATATGACCTTCATGTCCAGAGCTAGTTTTGACCTCTCAGACCTGAATAACATATAAAGTGCTGAGCTGGTCATTCTGACCACAGCATCCAGCGGGATGTGATCGGATGGCTGTCCAGAGTGATCCGGGGGAGAACAGGCTCTGATTTCAGGGTCACAGCACTATGGTGGATATGCTTTTGTCTCAGTGTTCACTCCTCTATGTAAATTTCTATGTAAAAAGGTCTTGGAATTAATTTGCATGGCAAAAAAAACATGATAGTTCAGCGTCAGCGTCAGCTGATGGGAGTGTGATGCATGCTGCTGTGTACCTGATCACCATTCACCAGAGAGTGAGATTGAATTATCAGGAAGAGTAAAAGAGAGAAATGTGAACGCGGTCTAAAAACTGACTCAGATAATATAACAGCTGTGAAGGGCAAGAGAGAATAAAACCCACAGCAAGCACGACTGCACTCCAGACAATAAGAAGAGCACAGTTCTTCCTTCATTAACCACTCATTAAAAATTATTGCAACTGCCAATGATAAAGAGCTAAGCTATCTGGTGTTGTCACGATACTATAATTTATACGTTGATACAATACCTGACTAAAATCTCTTGATAATACTACTGAACCGATACTACGCCAAAAACTAAATACAACAGGAAAGGTAACTGAATAATAGATGATTCACATGAAGCTTGTAGCTGTTTTATCTAGGGTTAGGGTTCATGCAGGGAGTGAAAGCAGAGCGCTGTCCTGCTGTCGCATGTGGACGCAACTCAGGAAATATGGCTCTTAATTAAACACATTCTTAAAGTACCAGTACTGGTAAAATGCAGAATCGTACCATTTTTAAAAGCAGGGTATCACGATACCTTTTTAGTACCGCTATATCATGCAACACTTAATTACCTCGGTAAGCTACTTTAACAAATCACTTCTATAATTGAATGCTCTCACCAGGTCTTCTATAATCTCCTTCACTGCTGCCACCACCAAGATGAAGAGTAACGGCACCAGTGTTGTCCACCTCCCTGTTGGTGACACATCAGGGATTTGCTGTTGAGAGGAAAAAAATAAATAAAATGGACATATTAATGTCAGTAATTAATCCCTTCCTCCAGAAGAGCAAAATCAAAACATGAACATCCAAATGGCACACTAACCTCTTCACCTACAGGGCATGAATACAAACACTAATTAAAGTCTAGCATAGCATTTAAATGTATGACCTCATGAAAAACACATTGGGGGGTCGGGGGTGGGGAGGTTGATAAACTGCTCCATTTTGTTTCCCAGCAATCATAACAGAGCCTGGGGGTCTACATCCCTGGTGGTGTTAGTATTTATCACCAGGAGGTCAAGAAAGCAACCTAAGGGAATGGCAATAACCATCAGAACGTCAGCAGCAGTGACTTTGATGGATGATTAGAAGTCACCATGCGACATATCCGTCTACCCTGCTGAACAGATTAGCTTAGACTAGCATAAATTTACAGACTGGTCCAGGCTGGTTAGGCAGTCGAGAAAGTGTCCTCAAGCTTATATATAATTCACACCATTACAACTTGATTAAACTTCTACAGTTTCTATCCTGATTCTGGCAAAACTCACAAAGCTTACATAATAAAGAAGTGGATCGTCTTTGGAACGTGTCCCTATCAGATAAAGTGTCAGAGCAGTGACAGCTTCAGACAGAGGCCAACAATGCAAAGACATACGATAGGAAACCCGAAACGGATTCCTTTTAACCTGATGCCAACACTTTCCCTTCTGCGTTACGTTTCACTTAAACAGGAGCGTACGCTCACAACCAAACCAGAGTGGTGTAGAAGAAGACCAGAGCAGTCGATCATCATGGAACCTGAGTGTCAGGATCAAAATATTTAGTTGATTATGATGGCATAACCAGAAGCAGTTTTTGAGCGGTTTTGATGAAACAGCATCTATAAAAACCAGATGGTTGCCTCAGCAAACCCATCCCTCCTGTTTTTCTCATTCACAACATGCCTGTGCATTTCATTGCATTGACAGCGGCGTGATGAAGATGCACAGAACCTGTGCTTCGAAGCCACCTGACTCCCTCCGTTTTACCTCGCAGCTTCTCCTCTTTCTTAATCTCTCTTCCCTCTGGTTATCGATTGCGCTACATTAAAGCAGAAGCACTAATTTAATGCGCTGCGCATGCACAGGGTCACACCAGGTTGCTCTATGGTGGATTCATCATACCTCCTGTATCTAAAAGAACGGCATGTTTATAGCATTCTGGAGCCCTCGGTGACTGCAGCGTCTGGTTATTACACAGATGCTGAAGCAGTGCAGTTAAAATCTGTTTAGGTTTCAAAAGCAATATATACAGTACACAACTTTTCAAAAGTTTGGAGTCAGTAAGATTTTTTTCATGTTTTTGAAAGAAGCCTGTTGCGCTCACAAAGGCTGCCTTTATTTGATCAAAAAGGTAAAAACAGAAACACAGAATAGAACAGAATATTATTATTTTAAAAATATACTATTTCTATTTTTAAATGTTTTTTAAGTAATTTATTCCTGTGATGCAAAGCTGAATTTTAAGCAGCCATTACTTCAGACTTCAGTGTCACATGATCTTTCAGAAATATTTCTTATATGCTGATTTGCTGCTCAACAAACATTTCTTATTATTAATGATGTTGAAAACAGTTGTGTTGCTTAACATTTTTTGTGGAAACCATACATTTTTCAGGATTATTTGATAAATAGAAAGTTCAAAAGGACAGCATTTTATTGAAAATAGAACTCTTATGTAACATTATTAATGTCTTCACTGCCCATTTTGATCAATTTAATGGTCCTTGGAATTCTTTCAAAAGACTCCACACCTTTGAAACTTCAGTACTCAAGAAGCTGTTATGTGGGTTTTGTTTCATGTTTGGGTTTTGTCATGTTCATGTTTTCATGTATTTTATTTTGTTATTGTTTGTGTCATGCTTCCCTTGCCCTCTTGTCTTCATACTATTGGTTCCTCTTGTTCATTGAGTCATGTTCTGATTGGTTTATTGTCTTATGATATTATCAGTTCTGTTTACTCATTGGTTGTTTAGTCATGTGTTTCGTTCCCCATTGGTTGGTTCATGTCATGTGTCCATCATTGTCTGTTATAGGTAGCCATGTTTTTGCCATTGTCCCGTCATGTATTAACGTATGTACCTGCTGTTGGTGAAACAAGTCTGTTTTTGTACCTCGTCAAGTAAAGTCTTTGTTTATTGTTTGAATTTTGGATTGCACCTTAGAAATAAACTGCACTTGGGTTCATCTACGCTCGCCTTCAGTGGACTACTCATTACAGGAGGAATATACTTTCCTTTCAAATGTATGTGCTAGCTAGGAATTAAAGGCATAGTTCACCCAAAAATAAAAAAATTCTGTCGTTAATAGCTCACTTTCATGTCATTCATGCCTTGTTTACTAGCAGAGGAATGCACACACTTGTTGTGGAACTCTTGTAAATGGCGGAGGACGCTGATGCAGAAGAGTTTGTTGAATAAAGTTGTTATTTTTCTTTTCTTTGTGCACAAAAAGTATTCTCGTAGCTTTGTAAAATCATGGTTGATCCACTGATATCACATGGACCATTTTAACAATGTCATTACTACCTTTCTGGGCCTGGGAACATTTTAGTTGCATTGCTGTCTATGTAAGGTCAGAAAGCTGTCGAATTTCAACAAAAATAGCTTAAGTTGTGTTCCAAAGATGAAGGTCATATGGGTTTGGGATGACATGAGTACGAGTAATTAATGACATTATTTTCATTTTTGGATTAACTATCCCTTTAACATTTTAATAGTCAGTAAGGTTATCTTTAAGCAGATACTAAGCCATGACAGGTACTAAGCCATTACAGGGGTCTTCACAGACATTTTCAACCTGTCCCTTACCCAAGCAACTGTGCCAACATATTTTAAGAGGTACAGCACCTGGCCACATGGTGCACTGACAATAACCTGCTCCTGAACACCAGTAAGACAAAGGAGCTCATTGTGGACTTCAGGAAGAAGAAAGGAAGCACGCATGACCCCATCCACATTAACGGGATGGTTGTTGAACGTTCGGAGGAACTGTCCTGGACCACAAACACCTCCAGCCTGGTCAAGAAGGCTCACCAGCGCCTCCTCTTCCTCAGGACACTGAAGATGAACCAGCTGTCTTCGGCCATAGTGGTGAACTTCTACTGGTGTGCGATTGAGAGCATCCTGACCAGTTGCATCACAGTCTGGTACGGGAACTGCTCAGTGGCTGACCGCAAGGCACTGCAGAGGGTTGTGAAAACTGCCCAATGCATCACAGGGACACCACTTTCTGCTATTGAGGACATCCAGAGGAAACGCTGTCAACGTCGAGCTCGCAGCATTCTAAAGGACTCCTCTCACTCTGGCCACAGACTGTTTAACCTCCTGCCCTCTGGGAGGTGCTTCAGGAGCCTCCGGACAAGGACCAGCAGATTCAGGAACAGCTTTTTCCCTACAGCTGTCTCCTTGCTGAACTCTGCCCCCTGACACCCCTCAACACCCCCCACACCACACACACAGACTCCTCCCCCTCTTCAACACTACATCTGACTGATTTATTTATTAATTTACCACAAGCAAAAAAACAGTAACTTGTTATTACTTGCACTACTGTCGGTTCATCCAGAAACACTGAATAATCCATTTGCACACTGAAATTTTTTCTATGCACTTTACTGTCAATTGCAATAGTGTAAATTATGTTCATATGTTCATAGTTCTGACTATAGTGTACATACAAGTTTACATAATCCATCTGTATAGTATATTCATAGTACACCTATCTGTATATCATGCTGATAGTATTTAAAATCTGTAAAATATTGTAGACCTTGTATATTCTGTACTTACTGCTTATTGCACTTCTGGTTAGATGCTAACTGCATTTCATTGCCTTGTACCTTACATGTGCAGTGACAAAGTTGAATCTAATCTAATCTAATCAAGCACTGAAATATGAAAACTCACAACGCAACTGGCCTTGTGTAGCAAAGCAACATTTGTGCTCACACACTTGTGGAGAGTATGTTTGGGGACTCTCATTGCAATGTAATGCACTATATTACTGAGGTTTTCACACTTGGTTTGATTGATTGGTCTGAACCAGAGTTCGATTCCACCCTGCTGTTCAATCAGTCCTGCCTACTTAAGAAACCCAGTGTCTGATCACAGAGGGTCAGGGAATCCGCAGACAGATGTTTATCTGCGACTGTGAGAGCTGACAGTCCTAATCTCTCCATCTTATCATCAGTATTCCTGCTCTGGGGGAAGAAGGTTGAAGACTAACACTAAAGTCTTACCTGCAGAAGGGCGATGAACAGGAAAAAGGAGTTTGCTGCTCTTCTAAACTGAGAGTACAGGAACCGCGGCAGGAACGTGAGGACATTGTACTTCGCAGTGCTGGAGAGAAAAGAAGAGAGGATGTTAGAAATGTTGTTACATCCTAACAATGAACACATTATAAAACCACCTGACATCTTCTGCAGACTGGGCTGACATAGTTTGTTTATCATCCATTAATTTCTTACAGTTTGCAATTTTTAGTGGGTCACTATTATACCATAACAAGTGATATTGATAATCAGGAATCATTACCATGACCCCCATTACGATTTGAAATCTCTCCCCTTTGCAACACCCAATGTCAGTTTCAGTGCCAGCTTGAGACACGTGCACGATCACATACTGAGTGATAGAGGGCGGAAGTTAATGACGATAAAGAACAGCTAAGTTCGAGGAGAAGAGAGAGATTGGGCTGTAAAGAGCTCTGAATTTGAGTGAACTACGGTGGGAGCTTGCCAGAGCCTCCATCTCTCAGACTGCAGACTGATTGATGCTCACATTAGGCCCAAGACAGCGAGGCCACTTTAGACTGAGATGAACATCCCACTCTGAGCCCTGACAACAGCCTGTTTATTCACCCACTTACAAAATGAACAGCCAACCAAAAAAAACACTTATTTCAATCAGAATATGGGTATGTATTTATTTATTATTCACTAATGATTCATAAAATAAAATATCAAAATAAGAAAACAAAGATAAAATACAAAATACAATATGATACAATAAAATACAGTATTCTTAATAAATGATACATATAATAAAATAATACATATACAAAGTAAAAATACAAACTAATAAAATACATTAAAGAATAATGTAAAAAAGAATACAATATTCTGTCCGCCAATAAACAGTCAGAATTTTTAATTAACATTTAATATAATATAATTGATATATAAAAGTGCTATGTAAATATTTTCAAAATATATACTGTATGTGTGTGTATTTATATATACACATAAAAATAAACAGTGTACACATATATTATGTAAACAAAAACTTATAGTTTGGATGGGATTAATCATTTGACAGCACTAAATATAATATAATAAATATAATATAAATTATATAAAAAACACAAGATAATACTATATACAATAAAATATCAAATATAATATTAAAATATAAAATGATTCAATATTCTCAGCCACCTAAATGCATTTCTAATAGAATAGAATAAGAAGAGATCAGCCCACCAAGACATTCTTTTCAATCAGAATATTAGCATTTAGTTTTTTATTAATGACTGTAATATAAAATACAATACAGCCACGTTAGAGAGACTGAGACAGTCTGTGAGCATTTCTAACATGAAAAGCGATACAAGTCTCTGTTTCACTGATCCAGTCTTCAAAGAGATCCTTATCAGACCACGGCACACAGCATACTGTAGCACAGCAATTATCAGCACCATACGAGATGGAAAGTTCTGTCAGGGGCCTGTCGCTCTCGCTTTTCTCCACTTTCTCTTGGCTAGTTTTCAGCTTTTGCTCAGTGTAGTTGCGTCAGGTGGCTAACAGCAGCTAGCAGCTGCTCCTACTGTGCGTCAGATCAAGAAACACATTTCCATGTTGCTGGGCTACTCAAATTCATGGAGGAGAGCAAGAGGGGAAAAATGACATCTCCATCTGTCCATATACTCATCATCTAGCACACATTAGACCTTTTTTTTTCTTCAAAAATTCAATAAAATGGGTGCAAAAACTAAAAAGGTTTCAAAACTATAACTAGGGGAAAAATATAATAAATAGTTTCAATATTGCCTATTGTTACTATTGTGGAATTAAACAATATGAAGCTCTTCAGAACCTTTTAAACATTTTATAGAAAGTGGCTGCTAATGCAAAGTTAATTTGACAATAACAATGATGGACACCATGAACTCAACATGACATTCTAGCAGACAGCTTTCTCACGGTGGTGCAGAGAGAACTGACCTGCGTCTCTCCTCCCATTTCCTCTACACGACCCCAGAAACCAGATCTAGGTCTGCTTCTAGACCTCAGTCGGGTGCTTAACCCACACGCTCTGCTCTTTTAGCACTACTTGGCATCATCATGCTTTTAAACAAACATGTATCGCACACGAGGGCTTCGGGACGCTAGCTCATCAGGCAGCCACTGGGGTGACTAGTGTAACTGCTCATCAAGATGCACCTCAGGGTTGAACCACGTGCTGTTAATCATTTTAATGGAGAAAAGGTTGTGGCGTTGTTGGCGGTAGTGTATTTACAAATGCATCATGCATTGTCTATAGTGTGAGGAGCAAACATACTTTTTTGGTTTTGGTGTTAGGAGAGATATGTTAATAATGTTTGTTTGTTTGAGGTGTCAAAATGTGTAATTTAACACAGCTTAGCATGTGCTCTATTATTCCCAGAATGTTGTGTTAATTTAAGTAAGCTTAGTATTTTGCTCAAGAGAAATGCAATGCGATCCCTCTTCCTTGTAGACTGGTATGCTAGTCTTGATTGTACAGTACAAAAGGAATGCTATGGGAAGCAGTTTGGCCAATCAGCTCTGATGGTAAAGATCTACTGAGGGTAACAACTTGAACTTGACCTAAAGTTCACACCTGCCACACAATGTACTATGTATCAGTTAAATGATCCTTCAGAAATCATTTTAATATGCTGAATTGCTGCTTGAGAAATATGTTCAAATTAGTTGTGCTGCTTAATATTTTTGTGGTTACCATGATATATTTTTTTTCAGAATTATTTGAATAATAGAACTCAGTACTTAAATGTAGGCCTATAATTAATTACACTGTAACAAGGACAGCATAAAATAAAGTGTAACCCATTTTTGCTAAATAAAAGTATTAATCATGAAATTTAACTACACAAATAAATACTAGGTAAAAGAATACATGTAATAAGACTTATTATGTATAAGAAATATTTTAATCAATATATTTCAGTGTTGAACCAGTTTTTATAAACAACATTTCACTCGCTTCATCACCGTCTTGAAGTTAATCATCCCCGTGGTCACCATGAAGGCCTGTTCAGCCTTTGTTTGAGGAAACCTGTGTTTGCACAATACACATGGAAGCACACGTACCTGACACGATTACTGCAGAACTTGGTAAACTGGGGCTGATTGATAAAAATGAGTCTGGAATCTTCCTGGTCTGCTAAAGAAGTCTTTTCTGACGTGTCTTCTGTCTTTTCATAACCTGAGGCAAGAAAAAAAGAGAGAGACAGAGAGGAATAAAGCTAAATGTAATAAAGCATGCAAAAAGGAGCATTCAGCTTTTATGAAAAATCAGCCTTTGTTTTGTTTTTTTTATAAAGTAACGGCTATTTAAACCATGAAAGATCAGATCTCCCAGCCACTGAAAACAAATCGCCTTTAACAAGATTACAATAAAGATTACATCTTTAACAAGAGTCAGACCCTGAAGAGCTAAAGACTTGACCTATAACCGCTAGAAGCTTTTCTGAAGCATGTGACTTCTATAGAGTAGCTTAACTGAATAAATAAAATAATAAAAAATGAATAAACTAAATAAAAAATGATTATGTATTTTACTATATAAATAAACCGGATAAATCTTGTGAATATAAATGATGATATGTCCTGGTCCCTATAATTCAGATCCAGACTCTAGGTCAATTAAGTCATTATTAGGGCTGGTGTTGTGACAGCCAGTGGAAAAAGAAATGTGTGATATTACAGGCACACTGAGCCCAAGGGAACAGATGAGTGAAAGAAGGGCAGCTCAAACAGATTCGCCTGCAGGCATCCACACGCGTGCACGCAAGTGCGCACACACACACACACACGTGCACGCACACACACACAAACAGACACACACACGCGCACGCACACACGTGCACACGCGCACACACACACACACACACAGACAGACACACAGACAGACACACAGACAGACAGAGAGCAGTGATAATACGAACTCAGTCTATTACAGGCAAAACTTTTAACTGGCTTAAGTTAATACAGTTTGCAACTAATTTAGAGCATGGAAGAAAAAGGAAAACTTTCATGATATCCAGATTCAGATTCAGATTATTTTATTTAATGCCATGTCAGCACTCAAAGCTATTTTCATGGCAAAAATACAATTACAAAAATACAAATATCATATAAATACAATAAAAAAAACAAAACAAATAAACACAGCAAGTCATATTATATAAGATTTTTTAAATTAACACATGATAAAAAATCAAAAACCTTTTCAGGCATAATCTCATTAAATATGTCCTTAAGTGAAGTAACTTCATAAGAGCATTCTGCTTGTAAGTCCAGGACAATCCAATAAAATATGTTTAACAGATAAGGGTATTTTACAGAACATGCATAGAGTTGGATCTTCACCCTTAAGCAAAAACGCATGGGTCAAACTTGTGTGACCCATACGACATCTAGTGTAGACAACTTGATCAAGTCTAGTTTTAAAATTGATAAAAAGTCTGTTTGTAATTTCCGGATTAGTTCCATACAATTTATTATTCTTGTACATATTCCACTCTTCTTGCCACTTATTTAAAATATATCGATTAATAATCGGTCTTATATGTGAAGGAGGACTTTTCATTCATGGTATCCATACAACTTGATCAACATCAAATGAGTCAAAGTTAAAGGGGTTATTTCACCTAAAAATGAAAATTAGTCCATGGTTTAACTCACCCTCAAGGCATTCTAGGTGTATATGACTTTCTTTTTTCAGACAAATACAATCTGAGTTACATAAAAAATTGTCCTTGCTTTTCAAAGCTTTAGAATGCCATGGATAGGTGTTTTTTTTTCAACAGTCCAAAAGTTGTAAAATAAAGCACATCCATCCATATTAAAATGTACCTCACACAGCTCCGGGGGGTGGGGGGTACAAAGGTCTCCTATGGTGAATCAATGCTTTTTGTAAATAAACAAACAAAAACAAAAAACAATATCCATATTATTTAAAATGATAAACAGTTTTGTGTAACTTCCGCTAACTGTCGTACGTGCGTTCACAAGAGACTGGCTTCCAGGCAGATGCCACCGAACGTAGGTGTTGCCCATGTGGTGTGAGTCTTGCAAAAAAAAAACAACAACGTTTGTTTACAGGAACAAAGGAAGCAAAGTTTGCTTACTTATAGAAAAAAAAACAGCCTCCTCTTGGCTTATATTTAAAATCCTCTGACATTTTTCATTACAAATCCTCATTTTGTTTTGTTCTCTCTCCGTCGTGCTACCACATTCGTCACTAATTACCGGCACTTACGCTACACATATGTCCTACGTCATCTGCCGGAACGGCTTCCACCTACGACAGTCAGCAGAAGTGAAAAAGGTGTTTATAATGTTTTAAATATGGATATTTTTCTTACAAAACACATCGATTTGCTACATGAGGCCTTTATTCACCCCCCTGAGCCATGTGAGGCACATTTTAATATGGATGCACTTTATTTGACTACTTTTGGACTGCTGAATAAAAATGAATGAATGAATGATGCCCTTATATAGTGCTTTGTGTATTGCTGTACACCCAAAGTGCTTTACAGTCATGTGGGGGGGAGGGGGGTCTCTTCTTAACCACCACCAGTGTGCAGCATCCTGAATGATGCGATGGCAGCCACAGAACAACGGTGCCAGTGTGCTCACCACACACCAACTACAGGTGGAGAGGAGAGAGAGTCATAGAGCCAGTCAAGTGAAAAAACTAAAATCCATGCCATTATAAAGCTTGGAAGAGCAAGGAAATTTTTTTAATATAACTCAAATTGGATTAGTTTGAAAGAAGATGAGTAAAACATGGACTAATTTTCATTTTTAGGTGATCAAACCCTTTAAAGGTACAGGTTGTAGGACCTGCCACTAGAGGACGCAATATCAAAACAATAACAATCACGTGTTTTGATGACGCTAAGAAGGAGCGTGGAATGATGGAATTTGTTGTCTTCTACCCAACCGCTGATGGCCATCAATCAGATGAAAAGATAAATCATGGATTTAACGCGAGTTCAACGAATAGATTACATACAAAGTCAATGCAAAGACTCGAACAGACTATGGATCAGACGCGTCCTCGTGCGGGTCTAGAGATGAGATGCCCCGCGTTTGGCGTGTATGCCCCATAATACTAATCTTGTTGATTGTTATAATAGCATACATTTTCTGTAAAGATACGAATCAAAACAACTCACCTGTCGAGTAAAACACAAGCGAGATTGGAATCTCTTTCTAGTTGAAGTCTGTCGCGACGCTACCTTATTTTCCGGACTATAAGTCGCACTTTTTTTCATAGTTTGGCTGGTCCTGCGACTTATAGTCAGGTGCTGCTTATTAAAATTTATTTGACATGAACCAAGAGAAATGAACCAAGAGAAAACAATGTCTACAGCCACGAGAGGGCGCTTTAAGCTGCTCAGTGCTCCTGTAGCCTACCGCTGAAAACAGAGCGCCCTCTCGCGGCTGTAGACGGTAATGTTTTCTCTTGGTACTAAATAAATGCGACTTATAGTCCAGTGCGACTTATATATGTTTTTCCCTCGTCATGACGTATTTTTGGACTGATGCGACTTATACTCAGGTGCGACTTATAGTCCAAAAAATATGGTTCTTCCGCATTTGTCCACAACAGTGTTGTCATGTGGTTTCTACGTCAGTAAAGGCGGTAACAAAGGGTAACTAACGTCATTGAAAGGCGACTGCACTGCCCCGTGTCACTGTTTAGAATGGGAATTTTCTCACGATTTACAAGTAGTTGAAAACATTAGAGATATTGTTAGTAATCAGCTGGACAAAATATATAACACTAGCCTAGTGGTTTTTGGATATTTTACTGTAAATATCTTACAAATTGTAACTTTAATAACCATTACTGGAAAAAGTCGATAGTCCAACAATTTGGAAAGTTTGAATAAAAAAAACTGTGGTTCCATTTTACCAGTAATCAAATCAAATGAAACCAAAAGTTAATGGTTCAAGACAGTATTTTCATTTATGGGTGAACACTTCCTGTAGAACAGTGACAAGAAAAACCAACACAATAGAAAGGCCCTTATACCTGCTTGTTTTATCAGAACAATCTGGGCAAGTTGAGAGTACATTGTGTAAAATCATCATCAATGAAGGGTGTGTAAAGTCGAAAACTGGCTTGACAACAGACAAATTTCACCTAAATTGACTAATTGCTTAAGAAGATTATCAACATACTTTCTTAAAGGAGTTTCCCTTACAGAGTTTACCAGTTCTGTGTGTTTAACATCAGACTGAATGCTTCAGAAAAGTGAAAGAGGAAGATGTAGACACTAGACAGTTTAAACAAAAAATCTAAGCTAAACCAATTTCTTCACTAAATCAAACAATAGCATATCAACTGTTCAAAATATATTAAAACATTATATAGTGAGTAGTGACATATATACACACACACATACATACATACACATTCATACATACATACACACTTTTTTGTTATGTATATAATTCCACGTGTTAATTCATTGTTTTGATGCCTTCAGTGTGAATCTACAATTTTCATAGTCATGAAAATAAAGAAAACTCTTTGAATGAGAAGGTGTGTCCAAACTTTGGTCTGTACTGTATATATGTATATATATATATATATATATATATATAAATATATAAAAAGTAAAATAAGCGTTCTCCCTTGTGCACTCAAGTTTAGGAATAAGATCCAGCTTGACTGCATCCAGAACCACACAATGCCCTTCTTAGTGAAACGACTCTCTGTATGTAAACACAATAAATTAATAAATAATTAATAGTTGCGCTGATAAATAATGCAGATGCCACACAGTAAATTGGCTATGCTCATCTGAGGATCACCGTTATTAAAACAACAGCGGGAAGCAATATGAGAATGAGAGCAACATAAGATTAAACGCATTCAAACTTGAGCAGCTAATAGAAAATTCTGTGCTGACATACCAACCTTTACTTCTGACCTCTTGACCTCAATTAAAATCAGACATGACCAGAAAACTCTTGTTCAACCTAAATCCTATTTACAAGCCTGTGGATGCAGAACCCAAAATCATGAATGCACTGTTTGTTTTTAACAGCCGGAGGTGTGACATGAATGCTTGTTTATCATCAGGTTGCAATTTAATGAATTTGGGGAGTTAACATCCACTCCCTTTATAGGCAAAATAATGTTCTGTTTGTTTGAGCGTCCTGGCTCAATCAGTGGTGTGAGTGTGGGGTGGGAGTCACGGGACTGTTCAACCCTCTACATTGCGAGTAAATCTTTACTCTGGGCGACTAATTGATATCTAATAGGGCTGAAACGATTCCTCGAGTAACTCGAGTAACTCGATTACAAAAAATGATCGAGGCAAATTCCTCTTTTAATTTATTTTAAATCTCACGTCAGGTTCTTTCGCAATTATTTTTTTTAATGTGACAACGCATTTTCGTCACCCAGAAAGCGGAAGGAGACACAAGCGCAGCGTCTGAAATCGCACACTGCAAGGAGTCAGCAGTGTTTTGTATGGAATGATATTGCGGACTTTATTCAAAAGGAATTGCAAATTGTATTTGCAATTGCGTTTTCAATTTGTGGACGCATAAAATGTGACATAATCCGCGCATTACCGTTTTCATTTTCGATTAAGTGAACGCACAGTGTCTGTCAAATTTAAAATGGAAATGCAAAGTCCGTTTGCAATTGTGTTTCCCATATCTTATAAGCCACGAGCCTGTCATATTTAAATAGCAATATTAATTACCACATTTGCCTTTTCACTCTCTCTGCACTGTGCATGTAAACTGCCAAAACTCAAATGGAATCGCAATACCTTTTGCATTTGAATTTCCAACGTCTAAACGGAAACCTGTCAATCAAGTGACAGAGGTGGGGCCATTTTATTGGGCGTGTTTACATTGGGAAGTGACGATTGTACTAAAATGTACCATGTTTTTACTAGGGTAAATATGAGTTAACGATAGTGTTTATAATTAAGCCACAGTAGCCACAAATGTACAGTTGTCTGAGACGTTATGAAATGTTCTTTAACATCATGAACCATAAAATGTAGTCAGTGTTCTGCTATTGTTTATTTTCATAATAGGTAAACACAGGCCACAAGTTAACACGGTCACATTTCCTTGATTCAGCAGCTGCACGATGTAAAGCCGAGAGTCCTGTCTTGAATCTAGAGATCTGGTGCTGATTCAGTGTAGCTTGGTAGCTCAGTGGTTAGTGACTGTCATCTCTCACGGCATACCGTCTTTTAGCGCGTGTTCGAAACCCGGGCCAACACAGACGTTCTTTATTTTTTTGTTTATCCTACTAACTTCAGCCGCCAAACGGGCGATCATACAGTGAGGAAAATTGCCTGCGTCCTCGCAGACATCTCACTCCCGAGTCGAATGCACAAAGTCTGAACTACTGAGGATGCAAGTCCGAAATCAGCGGCTGAAGTTAGTAGGAGTAGCAAATTGAAAACGTAATTGCAAATACAATTTGCAAATACAATTTGCAATGCCTTTTGAATAAAGTCCGCAATATCATTCCATAGTTTTGATTTGAGGGCACGGGCAAACGTAAAGAGAACATTGTGGCGTGTGTCCATTGCAAGATAGAGCTGGCATACCACAACTAGGGCCCTAGGATTTCTGCGATGCAGAAAACGCGGAGGGAATCGCGGAATCCAGTCATAAAAACAGAATTTACAGTTTAAAGCGGAATGGCACGGACTTTGCCAAATTTTGAATTAATTAATCAAAAATAGGTCATTGCACTTACACCAAATCACGATATGTACTAATATCTGTAAATATTAAACCGGAACAGACTATTTAAATATGAATCCTGCATGTTCTGCGTGTCTCTGTTAATGAATGGGGCACAAGCGCGACTTTTCACACACTGAAGCGCGAGTGACGCTCCGTCTGCTGTCTCACTAATAAGGACGTGAACACATGAACAACATCTCCAGAACTGCTCTGACGGTCACTTCATGAGCATTTGACTGTTTGATTTGAGTAAAACTAGCGTCACAACAGAACTGTAAAGGTACGTAAACCCGTCAAAATAAAAGTCCGGTTCAAAGACAAGTATTTGCCAGAGATGTATTACTATTGTTCAGCAGAATACATATATCCTACTACAAAAAATAAAATAAAAAATCAAACATTATTTTTTTTAAGGTTTAATCACACAACATTTCTTCCATGTTTTATTTTTAATAGTAAATCCCCTTTGTTTACCAAAAAGTTAAGTTTGCTTAATTTTCAATAATTAAAAGATAAATACATTTTTTTATGTGTTTAATGTTTAATGTGCATCTCAGAAAATGCTTTATTTAAAACCCCAACTGAATGGCACTAAATTCATTTGTCAACTTTCTTGTCATTGTTCACAGTACAAGTACAGACAGAGAAACAATGGGTAATAATTAAATGTTTATTTTTGATGTATGCATTGCATTGTATGCATTTAAAAAATAAAAAGTTTCCTTTTTTAGAAAAAAAAAATATAAGTTGTTCATTTTAAGAGACCCAGTAGTCTTATTTTCTCTTGCATAATTAATATTGCACTTTAATTAAGCAAAAACGCATTTTATCCGATTACTCTATTAATCGATGGAATTTTTGGTAGAATACTCGATTACTAAAATATTCGATAGCTACAGCCCTAATATCTAATATTAGCCAATGGCTAATAAATTCTCAGATTTTACACATAATGCCCTCCATAAGTATTGGGACAGTAATGACAAAATTAGAGATGCACCGATCAATCTGCCAGTGATCGGAATTGGTTGATTTTCCTCATGATTGGCCCGGATTGGTCACCGACCATCAGTCTCACCTCTTTCTGATTTCGAGCCGATCAGGTTTTTTTTTTTTTTTTTTTTTACCAGCGGCACAGGCAATAACGTCACAACAGCCGCGCATTCTCGCTCTCTTCTCTCCGACAACCCCTTCTCTCTCACACACGTTTCATTTGCTCCCGTTAAATGAGTGGTTCTCCATTCCAGTCTTTGTGCTCCCAGCTCTGCATATTTTGCATGTCTCTCTTTGTCAACACACCTGGTTCAGATAATCAGCTCTTTAGAAGTGAGCTCTGTGCATGAACTGTGTTCCGATTGACATGGTCCCTACACAGTGTTCATTGCTCCCTAATCCGTGAGAAGGGAAAATCTGATGAAGTTTACTTCACTTCGGAACAATCAATCACAGATTTGAGCTGCACAATGTCTTCACAAATGGACAAATGTGACATATACCTCTGAAAATAAATACAATTTAAATTCATGTCTCGCTCACTTCAATGCAGTTTGGATGGAACATATACGTTCACTTCGAACTGGAATCATGGTGGAATATACTGATGTCCATTTCGCAGGGCACTTATAGTCGAATAGAACAAACGTCTGGAGCTATAAGAGAAACATACAAAATGGTCAGAGCAGGGGGTGAGAGTACAGGAATTGTGAACCGCTGGGTTAAATAGTGCTTGTATTGCGCATTATTTTAGTCATTCTTGCAGGTTTTGTGATTACACCAAAAACGCGCGCACCACCACTGAACTATATTAGGGGAGCACACAAGCTGTGCTCAGTCACCAACAGCCTGTAAGCCACAAATACCTAAATGACTGGCTAACTGTGCTAAAACTTTCAAATACAAAATCATGGCAAAATTCCCATCTTGGTGGGTATCCACTATCCAGTTAAACACAGTCAGATTTGGAACATTAAATAGATGAGAAAGAGAATGCATGTTGTGTAACAGTATATTGGGTCCACGGATAAATTCTTAAAGGGACCGCGGTCCAATATCTCTGCTGCTGTCTGTCATGTTAATCAAAGAACAAAAGACAAAGAAAATCACTTTCTGCTCTTGACTGGAATACGTTTTATAACTTTAAATGGTAAGAATTAATTTGTATTTAATTTTTACAATGAAGACAACAGAAATTAAATTTGATAAAAATGTACAATTGATTAATTTCTGTCATATTTCGTACCTGAATAAAAACTGCTGTTGTTTGCAATTTTTTTTATTTGTTCTTATTTTATTTCTGACTTTTACTTTAGTTTTTTTATGAAAATAAAACTTTTCATTGAAGATTTCTAGATTTTTGTTTGTATATGCTGTCAATTATAGGTCTTAGGAAAAACAAATCTGGATCGACAAAAATCGGTATCGGCAGATCACACTAACAAAAACGGAAACGGCCAAGAAAATTTAAATCGCTGCATCTCTAAACAAAATTGCTCTGTTTGGTGTGGAGTCAAGAAATCTGTAAATATGATTTAAAAGATGAATATGAGACAAACTACAGAATGTCATATTTTATTTTTGGGTGGTTCAATACATAGATGTTTTGCCACCTAAAAGTTCAGCACTTCTAAAGTTTCATCCCCCTATCTGATGTGAACATAAGTATTGGAGCAGTTGCCTCACTGGTCTTTCTGAGTGATCAGCTGTGTCCTTTTGCATTCATTCTTCAGATATTAAAAGCAGGGAATGTGTTGTATCAGTTATATGCTTTCTGATATATCTGATTCTTGCATTCCATGACGACACACACAAACCAGGATGAAGACACAGGAGCTGACTCTGAGAGAAAAGCAAGCAATTTGGATGAAAAAAGAAAAGAGGAAGTCAATCATAAACAAAGGACATGGAGAAATTAAGAGTTTGGAAACCACCGGTGACATCAGCAACCAACAATGACCTGATCAGCTGAGAAAAACAACAGCAATTGATGACAAAATCATAAAAGCTGTGAAAATAAACCCTAAAATGTGTGCCTGTAAAATTACCAACAACCTCCAGAAAGCTGGGGTGATGCTCTGACAACCTACTGTCCTCAAGGAAACTTTGACACAGAATTACAGATGCTACAGCAAGATGCAAACCACTGACCAGCACCAAAAATAGAAAGGCAAGATTAGAGTTTGCAAAAGCCAGTAGAGATTTAGAAGTGAGTTTTATGGACAGATGAGACAAAGATTAATCTTTATCTAAGTGATGTGAAAGCAAGAGTGTGGAGAAAAAAAGGGAACTGCAAATGATCCCAAGCCTCATCTGTAAAGCTTGGAGGTGGTAACATGACATGGGCATGCATAGCTGTCTCTGGAACAGGGCCCCTCAATTTTAATGATGACTGTATCAATTTTAATGTATGATGACAGTAGCAGAATAAATTTGGAATGGTACAAAAACCATCTTGGTGACCAATACTCAAGAAAATGCCACCAGACTCATCAGAAAACGCTTCATATTGCATCAGGACAATGACCCAAAACACCTTGCCAGTTCAGTCAAGGAGTTTATCAGGGCAAAGAAATGTAAAGTCTTCGATTTCTCAAATCAATCTCCAGATTTAAATTCGATGAATTTCACCAGATGAAGAGGACACTAAAGGCAGAAACTCCCCAATACAAGCAACAGTTGGTATCAACAGAATTAAAGGCTGAGGAAAAGCATTTCAAAGCATAAGACCAAGAGTCTGGTGATGTCTATGGGTTGCAGACTCACTGCTCTGATTGCATGCAAGGGATCTGCAACTAAATATTTTACATCTGCCTTAAATTCAACTGTTCCAATACTTATGCTCACATCATATAGTGGGCTGAACTCTAAAGGTGCTGTCCTTTTATTTGGTAAAACATGTATGTGTCGAAACAGCTAATAATAAAATATGACATTCTGTAGTTTTGTCTAATATTCATTTTTTAATCATATTTGCAGATTACTGCTTGACTACAAAGCAAACAATGAAATTTTGTCATTACTGTCCCAATACTTATGGAAGACACTGTAATATCTTTCAAATAAAATGGTGAAACGCTTTAAGTGAACTGTAAGAGCAGATCTGAAGTCCATGAGTTCATGTCTTCATTCACAAAAGACATGCAATTTGACTCACTGTGCAACCCAACTTTGCATTTATTCAACCAAAATTTGGTAAATTCTGTGACACTCAATTATGTTTTTTTTTTTACTTTTTAAAGAATGAATCCATTGATGTGCTGTTAGGGCTGGGGCAGCTGTAGCTTTCCAAAACTTCAATGTCATCGGGCTGTAAATTTGGGTCACTTTGGCTGAGCTCCAAACTGAAAACAGCAGCGATCAATTTTTGGGTCACCGGCACCACCGTCATGGCTGCACAGAAAACAAGGGCAGCAGGCGCCACAAAAAAAAACAAATAAAAAAACAAAAAACAAATACACAACCGTGTCATGCAAACTCCTAGAGACATGCTTTTTGGGGGGTTACTGCCAACGTTTACCCTGTTTATTGGAGACAGGCAAGACCCAAATGATACAAAAACATTCATTCACATGCTTTTGCGCATCCCTTTTTGTTCTGCGATGTGAGTCAACCGATACGTCCACCATCACATTCACTCCTTTTTGTCATCTATCCAGCTGTGACGATGAATAAAAATAACACAGATAGTGAGAGAGTGAGAGAAAAAAACAGACATGAATCATTAATCTAAGAGCCATGATTCACAATATGTGTAATGACATGTGCTGAGGGCTGCAGCTGAGGGGGGAGGCTGTAGTGATCAAGGCCAAGAGTTTTCAATTAAGCGCGAGTACGTAACGGATTATAAACACGAGTTTAAAAAAAAACTGTTTGCTCTTTAAGGCAGAAAGAGTCCGGTTAAAACAGGAGGGATTTCTCTGTTGAGATGGAGGGTGCTCTCTGTAGGCATAGAACAGTGGGCAGTGGGGCGGAAAGGATGAAGAGCTGAGGAGATACATGACATACAGCGGCAGAGAGGAAAACGTGAAAAGAGGAATTCCGGATGGCATGGACACACGTGGGCTATGAGTCAGGAGGCTAACGGGTGACCAGAGGCTCTGATCTCAAAGCTCTCTCACATTTGTTGGTTGATGTTACAGAGTTAAGTGAGGAGGGAGGCCCAAGTCTAAGAGAATGCGAGAGGATGGATGCACATTTTGGTCAAACTGACATTAAGAGAATGCGGGCAAGAATTCACACTATTATGTTTTGATTTTTTTTTTTTGCATGCATAAACTATCATTGTGAGTGAGTTCAATTTAAAGGGGTCATCAGATACCCATTTTCCACAAGTTGATATGATTCTTTAGGGTCTTAATAAAAAGTCTATAGCATACTTTGGTTTTAAAAAAAAAAAACCTTTCGGTGCCACTCTTAAAAATAGTGCAACTAGTTCACATCAAATGACCAAATGACTCTTAAGGTGCCGTCATGTTAACAGAAAATCCAAATAAAATCCAAAAAAAAAAAAAAAAAAAGAGAAAGAAAATACAAGAGTCCAAATAAATACAAAAGTCCTTAGTGAGCTACATTGGCTACAGTAGTAACATTCAAACTAAACGGCTTTCTTTTAGTCAACATGGAAAATTTATGACCAACTTGATTGACCGTTAGCAAAATCTGCGCAGGGAATTTTTCACCTCACAGAAAATTAACAAATTACTAAACCCATGAATCTGTCAGAATGGTTACTAATTCAACATCTGATTCAATACAATCAACCCACAAGATATGCCATCAATTTATCCCAAAAAAAAAAATAATAATAATAATTAAAAAAAAAAAAAACAGAAATTTGATACAAAGCTTTCAAAGGTATTTTGCCGGTAAGTTTGTGCGCTCCAAGAATTGAGTGACAACAGTGGAAAATGGATTAAAAGGGATTACGTCGATATCCACAAGTTACAGCACAACTCAGTCAATCTTTGGCTCTGAAGACACACAGAGCATTTAAAACCTAGTTTAGTGTTAGGACTTTGCTGCATTAGCCAGTGTTATTTTTAAGTAAAACTAAAACTATTCAAAATCTTTTTTTCCAAATTTAAATAAAGCTGAAATTAAATATGAATATTATCTGAAAACCTAGAACTTATTAGAAACGTTGCCTTGGCAATTAATTGAGATAAAATAAAAGTTTAAATTGAAGTACTTAAATTACTAAAACTGAAACAGAAATCAAGCAAAATAGAAAGATAAAAAAGCAAATAATAAAATAATCAAAACTTAAACTAAAATTAAATTGATAACTGAAAATATAAAACCACCATGTCAAATCGTATAAATACTATAATAGCATATGAATATCACTAAAATAACAAATGTAAACAGACTAAACATTACCAAGAGGAAGCTCCATGCTAAAACAGGAAGGTACTGGCAGGGTGGCTGTGTAATTAAAACCACAACAAGAAAAAAACTGTATCACAAGAAGAGTTAAGAGGAACATAGCATAGAAACAGACCAGCTGTTATGTTGTGGGACCCCTTCATACACCCCCTCACCCATTTTTGTCACACTATCCTTATGCTAGTTCTAAGCTAAAGATGAAGGTTACTAAAATTAGACCTAACCTCCCCCTCAATGTTTTGATCAACAAGCCACCACACATTACATGTCCGGCCATCCCAGGCAAGTTACGCAATGGGCCACCCAAACGACAGCGAAAGACGAGAGGCTTATTGGATTCCCTAAGGCTCAGGAGGAACTTTCCAATAGCACAGGCTTATATAGGTAACCCAGCTGGAGCCTGAACTTCATCTGATGTTGACACCGGTGTGCTAATCCTACTAGTGCTCTAGGTGCTGGTTATACGAGGCATGACTGGCCCTGTAAACAGCAGCGGATGCTAGCTCCAACAGTGCTAATGTAATTCAACTGTGGGAATGAAATGGGACCAAATGATATACACTGTTGCTATTAAGGCTACAGTTAATAGACACCATGACAACAATAGCAGCAAACTTTAAATGGCTCATATAAATTTCAAAAGGCATCTTTAACAGGTGTCCTCTGAATATGCGTGCAAGTCTGCCGGGCTTCCCCTGTTTTACTGTCTATTCTTGGTAAGGAGAGTTGTAAATTAGCCATGAGGTGCTGCAAGGGTGTAAATTAGGTCCAATTTTAAAGTAAAGACTTAAAATCGCCATCCTTGTTTGTAGGCAGAAAACAAAGCTAATGTAGTGCCGAGGAAATGTTTAAGCTGGAAATGTTTGGCATTTCTTGGCAGGGCAGAGTGGCTGGGGTCAAGACCCAGCCTGAACCCGAGCAGAGACAGCTGGCCGGGGAAATATGACAGCAGGAACCGGAGGTGAGACGAAGGGCATGACAACAGCATGCTGGGGGCAATCATCACATCATGGGACATAATTGTAAATCAATAAATAGATAATAGATACTAAAAGAAGCGCTTATTCTTATTCATGTATTATAAAGGTCAAAATCACCATAGAGTGCCTTTCAACCCTCACAACACTCAAAAATTCTGATACTGATATCAGAAAAATTTACCAGATTCTATGTCATAACAAAATAAACTAATATTTTCTGTTAAAATTGTGTAATTGAGTAAATTCTGTAAAAGTAGTAATACCATTATAATATTGGAACAGATTAATTTATATCACTGCTGTGAACTGAACAGCACACAGAATATGAAGGATATCAAAAACAAGTTATAGTTCCGGTCCTTGATTCTGATTGGTTGAGCCCACTGATCTATTCGGTTGTTAAGTGATGACGTAAGAAGCGCTGTTTCCGGGTCCAAGCCTCAACTCGCTTTACTTGAGAATACGACCTCAGCAGCCGTTTATGAGCACTGTTTATTCATATTAATAATTTAAGATAAACACTTTCAAACTTACGGTATACACTACAGTCTCCGTGCTCACAGCATCCCAAACACAAATAATTATATATTTTTTTTTAATATTTATATTTTCATTGTCTGGCTATCTGGGATTTCGGTATGGAGTTGAAGGTTAAGATAATAACTTTTTCGCTAGTATTCTATTACATTGTGAGTTTATATTAGCACCTTTTGTTTTTTTCTCGTGGTAACTGATAGAGCGTTTGGACACGGAAGTGCTGCTAGTTGACATCAGACTTAACAAGCGAATAGATCAGTGGTTGAGCCGCGTTTGAAGCTGTTGTAAATTACACTACAAACATACACATTTGTTTACTTCTGTGTGGTGCTCAGCAACCACTTTGTTGGAACCACAACTTTTTCTGAGGAACTAGGCTACATTGTTTGGTGGAAGAATACTGTTTTTATTTATGTCATTACACTTTATTTGCTCCGTTTTATTCTGTGAAACCTTACTATGTATATGGAATAACCGTTTTATAAAAGCAATAAGCCCGTGAAGCCGTGGTTTACAGTGAATATATAAAAGTTAAGGGACGTTGTAAAACCCCCTTAGCGGTTATAAATTCTTGGGGCGTATTGCTTTATCTTACACACAAACACCAGTACATAAAGGGACATTTAAGAGGGTTTATTCTAGTGTTGTCACGATAATAGAATTTCTAACTTCGATACGATACCTTGAAAAATATCGATATTCGATACCATTTTCGATACCACGGAGAAAAAAACTGCCACAATATTAAGGGGTTATTTTTTAATTTATAGCTAAATATAACAAGTCTAGAACATATATTTTACATTAACAAAAATGTCCTGAGGTAGAGCACTTGTTCAAAAGCCTCTCAGATTGCATTACATTCAAAAACCAATAAAGTGCAAGTAAAAAAAAAAGTGCAATCTTTTGTATTTCCAAGTAAAATCAAATCACAATGTCAACAAAAGATACTTAAACTTCAAGCAAAAACTAAATCAGTGCAATCTTATGCATCAAGTATCAAATTAGTAAACAAAATACTTAAATGGAATCTGTTGCTGCAGTTTTATGAAGATTTTCTCTACAGAGGTGAATGAGATTGACACCCATTACTGTATCCTACAGTTGTTTTGCAACTTTCAGATTTTGAGCTAGGAACACCAGCATGTCAATGTGCTCCTCTGTAAGTCGTGCCCTTCTTGCACTGCAAATGAGCCCTGATGTACTAAATACACGCTCTGAAGCAGAGATACACAGATACTTCTTAGCAAACTGGGCAAGGTGAGGTAAAGTTGTCTCATGTGTCCTCCACCATGTGAGTGGGTCCTCTCCTGCACTGATTTTAGGCATCTTTTCATATACTGAAAACTCATTTTTGAGTTCTGTTTCTGCACCCTCATCTTCTCTGGATGATGAACCCTCTCCATGTTCACTCTTTTTTTTCCCCCTGTATGTTTGCTAACAGACTCTTCAGATCTGATTTAGTTTTGAGCATTGCTCATCGGTCATAAAAGCTGGTTAATACATTAACGTTATTTGATGAACAGATTTAAACGCAAACGTGCGTGCATCACACGCGAAAACAGTGCTCACTGGATCGGCATGAAGTCGTCAAGTCACCTTTATTTATATAGTGCTTTTAACAATACAGATTGTGTCAAAGCTCTTAACAGTATCAAATTGGAGGATAGAGTGTCAGTAATGTATAATAATAATACCAACCTAGAGAAATTCTTTATACAGATCCGGGTGTCGGTCTCTCATGTGCTTTGCTATATTAGTGGTGTTAGCGCCTTTTGTTAGCACTGTTCTGTAGCGTCTCTTGCATGTTGGCTTGCTTGTGTCCTTCGGCTTTCCATGTTCATTTGCCTCATATGCAAAATATTTCCAGATAGCACTCCTGCTGTGTTCCTTATCAACCAAAGCCGGTCGTGCGGGGGCTGCACTCGCCATCTTTCCATTCACTTCACTTTTGCGAACCAGAGCGAATGAGATGAGTGCGCGTGTGCGTGTGGTGGTTGTCAACGCGCCTTTGGAGAGAAGTGAAAGTGAAAGCGCGGCTAGTATCGATACTTCGGGAAATTAGTATTGGTACCGTTCAGATATTTCAGTATCGATATTTATCGAAATATCGATATTTTTGACAACACTACTTTATTCTCCAAATAACTCTAATTTCATGTTGCAGAAAAATGTGTTTGGAAATTGTGTATGGACCCTTGTTCTTGTTCCAAGTTACTTTCCTGTCCACTGATTTTCACAAAGCCTTCCAAGAAGACAGTAAAGGCTTATGTCATGCTCAAGCTTTAGTTAGGCTGAAACTTCAAAGTTAAGTTGCATGACATAAATGCAATGTTTAGGTATTATTATTTTGATTACTATTATTTAGATTTATGCCTTAGTTTTAGTTTGTACTGTTTGCCTTTTTTTAAAAGTAATGTGAAATAGCTTTTTGTATTTTATATGTATTTTATTATTGATATATTTGTATTTTGAATGTAATTTGGCAATTAAATGCATTAAATGGGTTTAGATTTCAAGGCTATTAATGTACACTATTTCAGCAATAAAAATGTGAATTTTTCTAAAAATAAATCAAATTATTGGTTTATTTTACGAGACCTATCTTATTATCTCCTGTATGTTTAGCGTTGCTCTTTAATAAAGGAAAAATACTTATCCGATTACTCGATTAAATGATGGAATAGTCTGTAGAATACTCAATTACTAAAATAATCGATAGCTGCAGCCCTAATCACAACTGAGCAGAATCAAAATCTTTTTTATTGAAATCCAAACTCAGTTCCAGGAGGAGTTTCCCCATTATATCTAAAATTTATATTTTGCATTTCACATGGCAGAGTGGCTTTCATTGTATTGTGCTCCTTACATTTCTCATCTCTTTCCCTTTAGAGACAGTGACGTTCAGGCTCAGTGTCTCACACACATTTCTGTACGTGATCTTCTCGTAGTATTCCCTTGTCGACGCACTGCCTCCCTCTGCACTAATTTCATTAACCGCAGGCTAGTCACGCCTAAGCTACACAGACGTCAACAAACAATCAGCCAGACACAGGAACAAGCTCCAGATCAGTCTCCTGATACCTCTTATTCTTCCTGTTTTAGCCATTTCTCTTTGTTTTACTGAATTCCCTTGCTTTTCATGTCACCCTCTCCTTCTCACCAGATCCACTATTTAACCTTTATATTCTCACTTTATATTTTTGTCTTTCATTAATACTGCAAAAAACTATATCTCAGCATTTTTCATCCTTTGACAAGTATATGTACTATGTTATAAAGTACATACACATGTAGTCTCATGCAACCTGACCTTCAGGGGGTTTGGCACCATGGTATCTTTGTTTCCAGGTGGAATGTTAAAGAACTCAAAACATGTCTTGCAGAAATCCTGTAGAATACAACCAATCCAATGACGACTTCGACACTCCTGAAGTGTTTCCACTTTTGTGTCCCATATGCATCAGACGTTTAGCCAACGATCTGTGGGCGTGATGTCTGAGACTAATATACATGTGACAAGTTTTAAATGAAGGGCTTAAAAAAAAAAAAAAAAGCTGTAGTAGTCTAGTTTATACAGTCCCTCCAGGATTAAGCGATTCTGTGATCAATGAATTTATCACAAAACCAAGCAAACTTGGCAAATTTAACAAGAGCCTGCATATTTTTGTAATTGCTGCAGATTTTCCAAATATTTTGGGCTTAGACCCATCCCGTGACATCATCGCAATGCGCATTCAGTCAAAGAAAGTTTCCAAAAATGGAATGAACAGCATTGCATTCTCTTCATGACCGATTAACAAGAGCTACATTGGACAAACAAACTGAAAGCGGAATGAATCCGCACAACTAGTTCGAGCTGTGCAGACCGTTTATCTGCTTGAGCCGGAGCCGCGGGCTGATCTCGATCACACAACACCGTATTATACACAGCGCTGGGAGATACAGTGAAGAAAGCAGTCGAGTTCCCCACAGAATCAATAACAACTAGTTCAAATTCAGCGAAGAATTCTGTTAAAACTACAGATATCAGAACAAACACCACTGATGTGGAAGCCAGGAAAAACATTGTTCAATAAACACAAATCACCAACATTCACCTTGGATTTAACATAGTAAAACTAGAAGAACAACTTGTGGCAGAAAAGGTCTAATGTTTTCTAGTGTTTTTAAATGCCTGAAAGGTTTTCCCAGCACTTCAAAGCTTTAAGTATTACTGAAATTGAAAGTTATTTTTAATGTGATGACATTATTTGTTCATCCTTCATAGGCTTCCCCCATTTATAAAACTAAAAGTTTCATGATGTAGGAAAGCAAAGACTTATTTAAAAATAAAAAAGACATTAAATTACCTCTAGTAGATGGCTGCAGAGAAGTACTTATAGGACATTTCCACTTCCTTATATCTATATATATATATCTATATATATATATATATATATATCTATATATATATATAGATATATATATATATATAGATATATATATATATATATAGATATATATATATATATAGATATATATATATATATATATCTATATATATATAGATATATATATATAGATATATATATATATATATAGATATATATATATATATAGATATATATATATATAGATATAGATATATATATATATAGATATATATATATATATAGATATATATATATATATATATAGATATATATATATATATATATAGATATATATATATATATAGATATATATATATATAGATATATATATATATATATAGATATATATATATATAGATATATATATATATATATAGATAGATAGATATATATATATATATATATATATATATATATATATATATATATATATATATGTATTTATTAAATTATATTTAGAAATTATGAATGACATAGAGCTGTCACGGTTAAGAAATTTCCCCTGCGGTTATTATGGGTGGCTCAATAGCGTGATATGCGGTATTACCAGCATTTTTTTTTTTTACATACATAATTTATCCTAATTGTGCTGCATACACAGCTCTATCGTTGAGTTATGTAGCATATATTGTTGCTTTTTAACTGACAGAGAGACGTTTTAAAACATTTTTGTTTTATTGTTTAATGCACAACAGCAACAAGAACATGCGTTTTCAAGGAATTTTTTTTTAAAGAAATCAAAGAGTTCTAACATGTATTACACATGTATTTGCGCGCGACTTTGGACAGCAGTGGAAATCTAGACTGATTATCGCGCCACCACTGGTCCACCAGGACAGTGGATTCGCGTTGGAGTTGATGCACTCCTCATGCAGATAGAGTGTTAGCTCGTTATCTGCTCACGCTTTCTTGGGTATGGGCACTGGTTGTTCGTGACTTCAGCAGGTATGCCTGTTACTTTCACGGATGTATTTTACAGATTTCGCAAAGGCTTCAGCTACTCCTAACTGTCGGCCGGTCTCAGCTGTTCTTTTTGATGTTGCTCCACGACCTGATGCTTGCTTGAGGAGGCAGCTGCGCTGGATGACAGGGGACACTCTAAAATGCTTAATGTGAAAAACGCTTAATGTGGCTTAATGTACTAAGACAGTAATTTTTAAAAACCAAACTCACCCAACATTATACTAATAAAGTATACTATGTATAAAAAAAAAAAAAAAAAAACACAGATGAGCCCTGAATATGAATGCAAGTCGTTTAATAACAAGTTAAGCCTTATGATGCTTTTCTATGGGAGGAAAAGGCTTAACGGGTTATTAAACGCGTTGAATTCATATTCGGGGAACATCTGATTTTTTGTAGATAGTATACTTTATTAATATAATGTTTAGTGAGTTTGGTCGGTTAATATCACTGTATTAGTACATTAAACCACGTTAAGCGTTTTAGAATGTCCCGATGACCTCAAATTAGATGTATTGCTGAGTCACAGGAACCTTTTTGCATCAAATTTTGCATATCGGCTCATCTAAATTCGCTGGCTCGCCCTTTTCATTGGGTTGAAAGCCGAAATGTTCCCAAACTGGCGACGTGACATTAGGTTTTGGGACAAGATCAAACGCCTCCCATCATTTCAGCCGGCCTATTCAAAACAAATGAAGCACCATAAAGCTACAATGGCTCGCGAGAAAATTACAGTCGTAACCATATTGTATCATTCATTTATTTCAACATATATGGAACTCCCGCACACTATCTTAACTTGCAAAATAAATTTAAATCGCACAACGTTTCGGTCACACGACCTTCATCAGGAGTATACAAATGTTCAAATTCATCTCTTTTAAGATAAACACATGACCAATTAACAGAGCTCCATCTGCAAATAATTAAGCTCATTGGGAATACATAATTAGCACCTCATCATAAACAGCTACAAATTATTATAGTTACAACAATCAGTCAAGATCCCCCTATAGGTTAACAAAATCATCCAAAAAAACACATAATCAACACATCGTCATCAAACAGCATCAAATTGTAATTCTAAACAGTTACAACAATCAGTCAGGCTCCATAGACACTCAAACTCATCGTGAATATATAGTAGAAATAACACCTCATTCTAAACAATTGCATGACTATAACATTACATTAAATAATGCTTCATCGTTCATACCCATAGGTGATAAAGTTTGAAGGGTGTAAATCCAAAACAGTTCGCGTCTCTGTAGAAGTAATTCAATGTCTCCACCTCTAGGTGGCAAAGTTACTTTCTCAATCCCACAAAAGCGTAAAGAGGTTACATTGTGATTCAAAGTTAAAAAGTGTGCCGCAACTGGATAATTTAGATCTTTTCTTCTGATCGAACTCTTATGTTCACTAATTCTTTGTTTCAATTGACGTGACGTTTTTCCACATAGCCTATACCACAAGGACAACGAATACACAACATGAGTGGAAACAAGTAATCACAGATTTGATGCTATATTTTTTGCCAGTTCTAGGGTGACAAGAAAATGATGTTTTAAAAGTATTATTACACTGAGCACAATTCCCACAATGATAATTGCCCTTCTGTATAGGACTAAGTAAATGTTTTTTTGTTTTGTGGTCCAGGGTCACATATACTACCAAAATACTCTCAAAATTGAGTTGCAATGTAAGGATTATGAATCTAATCTTCTTTAGGAATATTAATGTCCAAAAAATAATAATTAACCACCACAATACTTGCACAATGTTGTGCAACATTACCAACAAAATCAATATGGACATTATTATGAGTATTCATTATATCATCTACCCCTACATCAGCCTACTCGCAAACAGGTCTGCTTTGAAGGTCACAACCTATGGACACCATGAACATAACCAAAGTGAAGAGGGAATGAGAACAGGTGTGCCGACTGAGAGTCACCTCTCTCTGAAACAAAGGGGAAGGAGAAACAACAGGACAAAGAGAGAGATGACACAAAAAAAGGTGAAAGAGTAATAGCAAGTGAAAAAGGAAGCTGATGGGGAGGAATAGAGAGAGAGGGAAAGAGAGTGAGTTAAAAGATAGAGTGAGAGGAAAGGGTCACCAGAGGGGAAGCCTCTGGGGGCAGGATCAATGGTGGCAGAAGCTGTAATGAGGTTGGAGGGAGGCCAGATTTCAGGATTATTGCTTGTGTCCGCCAACAGACAGGCAGCCAGAACAACGGCACTGGGGTCACACAATCCAGAGGGGTGCCCACTGGAGGAAGAGGGGCATAGAGGCCCCATTCTTGACTTGGCACTCTCTGATACAGCCTGAAAGACTGTTTGTGCATGTAAGAGACAGGCCAAATGCAGTGGGAACGAAAGATGGCAAAAGGGAGACAAAATGTGTGTCATTCTTCCTTTGACACACAGACATTTCTCTCCAAAAGGGATTATGTTGATAGCACCACTTCCCGACAGCAATGCCTTATTTTGACATTCTGTCACGAATGATTTCAAAACTCTTGTAAGAAAAAAACAACTGTCTTTAGATATTGGCACGTCTGCCATATGACGACGTTACTGAAAACCGTCACTTGCATTTGATTCTCAATGAATATACAAAATGTCAATCTCATGTTCTGAAAGGCAAAGTTTACACAAAAATTTATTTCTCCCACATACTTTGTACTATCCTGTTAACTTTTTTCCTTAAATTTTGTACAAAATTGGAATATCAAATCAAACATTTGCGAATAAGCACCGTTTCCATCGTTGAGTCGGAAAGAAAAAAAAAAGTAACTTCCTGATAAACTGGCACTAAATAATCACTAAGAAAAGTAGGAGAAGCCACTGAATATAATAATTCTCAAATCTAATACAATTACTTGTGCTTCGCCTGAGCAGATGAAACACAATAAATGTGTGTTGCTTTCAGGGGTGAATGTCAGCTGTTTGGAAACAAAGTTGTGGTAGACTGTTCTGGGAGGCAATTATACAGAAATACTTTGATGACAGACTTTGCTCGGGTGCTGGGGCAATGACCATAACAACATTTCGGATGCTATGCAACAAAATAGGTCCGCTGGTTAGTCAGGTTATGCCGTCCCATACCGCAAAGTCACATGGCTTTTTTTGAATGCTCATGCAAGATTTAAAATGCATTTCCATCTCCCATTATTTGAATGAACCTTTTTTCGGACAATTCAAAAACCAACTCAAGCGAGTGTAAAAACCTTTTTGCTATTTAAGGGATTTCTTTTCAAAATTTGGCATTTCAATCACTTGTTTCTGATGCAATACTTTAAAACACGCATAAAAAGAGGGTGATGGAAAATAGCTATAGACTCGCAATGAAAGCTGATTTTCAAGTAGTCCAGGCATGATTAACTCAAGCATAGAGCAATTAGAAAGCAAAGGTTTCTCTTGGAGGCCTATTAAAGGTGTGCTAACCACCATCAACCTCAACTGCTGTTTAGACAAAGCAGTCTCTAAAAATTATTTATAATAAGTTACAATTTCAATGTATCTTCCGTACTACTATAATACAACCGAGTATTGCAGCTTTGACTCCTGTTTGTGTGTGTCTGTGGAGAGGGGGGTTGACTTTCGAAGGATTACAGAGGCGTTGCTGTCAACACTAGTATTATTAAATGGACGCAGTGGCATTATGACAGACACAACAGAGAATGCCATTACCATACATGACCTGTTTGGCATTCTAATCACTCAATGCATAAAAAAAAAAAAAAAGAAATGTATCCTGGGAGGCCAGGGAGCTGACGGGGGGGGGGGGGGGGTTGGTGGTGAGGCAGCGTCTGTTGAAATGAATGACACAAGGCCAGGTCTTATCCTGCACATAAACACACCAACACGAGAGTGAAAGAGAGACAGAGGGGAAAATAGCAAATCCATGGCTTGACGTCAGAGGTTCGATGCAAGGCAGCATGTATTGAGTCCTCCAGGGTGATGGGCTGAAATCACTGCTTTGAGTCTCAAGGGCTCTTGTAACCGGCTCTGAAATTGGGCTACTAGATCACAAATTCAGCCAGAACACCTGCACTGAGGTTTTTTTTTTTACCTGGTATGGAAGTACAACGCCTATGATTACGGTTATCCAACATGCCAAACCTCCAAGATAACAAGCTTATTTATACCAAGTCTGATTCTATAATTAATTCACAAATTATTCTAGGGGTTGGGGCTCGTATGCGAGCGCCTGGTGGCCGGGCCTCCCCCCACGGGGTCCGGCCGGGCTCAGCCCGAAGGAGCGACATGGGGCCGCCTTCCCGTGGGCTCACCACCTACAGGAGGGACCGTAAGGGGCCGGTGCTTAGACAATCGGGTGGCAGTCGAAGGCGGGGGCCTCGACAGCCCGATCCCTGGACACGGAAACTAGCTCTAGGGACGTGGAACGTCACCTCACTGGCGGGGAAGGAGCCCGAGATTGTGCGTGAGGTAGAGAGGTTCCGACTAGCGATAGTCGGACTCACCTCTACGCACAGCTTGGGCTCTGGTACCACACTCCTCGAGAGAGGATGGACTCTTCACCACTCTGGAGTTGCCCAAGGTGAGAGGCGGCGGGCTGGTGTGGGTTTGCTTATAGCCCCCCAGCTCAGCTGCCATGTGTTGGAGTTTACCCCGGTGAACGAGAGGGTCGCTTCCCTGCGCCTTCGGGTCGGGGATAGGTCTCTCACTGTCGTTTGTGCCTACGGGCCGAACGGCAATGCAGAGTACCCAGCCTTCTTGGAGTCTCTGGGAGGGGTGCTGGAAAGTGCTTCGACTGGGGACTCCGTCGTTTTACTGGGGGACTTCAACGCCCACGTGGGCAACGACAGTGACACCTGGAGGGGCGTGATTGGGAGGAACGGCCCCCCTGATCTGAACCCGAGCGGTGTTTAGTTATTGGACTTCTGTGCTATTTACAGCTTGTCCATAACGAACACCATGTTCAAGCATAAGGGTGTCCATCAGTACACGTGGCACCAGGACACCCTAGGCCGTAGGTCGATGATCGACTTTGTGGTCGTTTCATCCGACCTCCGGCCGTATGTCTTGGACACTCGGGTGAAGAGAGGGGCGGAGCTGTCAACCGATCACCACCTGGTGGTGAGTTGGATCCGATGGCGGGGGAGGAAGCTGGACAGACTCGGCAGACCCAAACGTACTGTGAGGGTCTGCTGGGAACGTTTGGCCGAGTCTCCTGTCAGAGAGATCTTCAACTCCCACCTCCGGCAGAGCTTCGACCGGATCCCGAGGGAGGCTGGAGATATTGAGTCCGAGTGGACCATGTTCTCCACCTCCATTGTCGAAGCGGCCGCTCGGAGCTGTGGCCGTAAGGTTTCCGGTGCCTGTCGAGGCGGCAATCCCCGAACCCGGTGGTGGACACCGGAAGTAAGGGATGCCGTCAAGCTGAAGAAGGAGTCCTATCGGGCCTGGTTGGCTTGTGGGACTCCAGAGGCAGCTGACAGGTACCGGCAGGCCAAGCGGACTACAGCCCGGGTGGTTGTGGAGGCAAAAACTCGGGCCTGGGAGGAGTTCGGTGAGGCCATGGAGAAGGACTATCGGTCAGCCTCGAAGAGATTCTGGCAAACCGTCCGGCACCTCAGGAGAGGGAAGCAGTGCCCTACCAATGCTGTTTACAGTAGAGGTGGGGAGCTGTTGACCTCAACTGGGGATGTCGTTGGACGGTGGAAGGAATACTTCGAGGATCTCCTCAATCCCGCTGTCACGTCTTCCATTGAGGAAGCAGAGGCTGAGGGCTCAGATGTGGACTCGTCCATAACCCAAGCTGAAGTCACCGAGGTAGTCAAGAAACTCCTCGGTGGCAAGGCACCGGGGGTGGATGAGATCCGCCCTGAGTACCTCAAGTCTCTGGATGTTGTGGGGCTGTCTTGGCTGACACGCCTCTGCAGCATCGTGTGGCAGTCGGGGACGGTGCCTCTGGGATGGCAGACCGGGGTGGTGGTCCCTCTTTTTAAGAAGGGGGACCGGAGGGTGTGTTCCAACTACAGGGGGATCACACTTCTCAGCCTCCCTGGGAAAGTCTATGCCAGGGTACTTGAGAGGAGAATCCGGCCGATAGTAGAACCTCGGATTCAGGAGGAACAGTGTGGTTTTCGTCCAGGCCGTGGAACACTGGACCAGCTCTATACCCTCTACAGGGTGCTGGAGGGTTCATGGGAGTATGCCCAACCAGTCCACATGTGCTTTGTGGATTTGGAGAAGGCATTCGACTGTGTCCCTCGCGGCGGCCTGTGGAGGGATCTCCGGGAGTATGGGGTCCGGGGCCCTTTGCTAAGGGCTATCCGGTCCCTGTACGAACGGAGCAGGAGCTTGGTTCGTATGGCCAGCTGTAAGTCAGACTTGTTCCCGGTGCGTGTTGGACTCCGGCAGGGCTGCCCTTTGTCGCCGGTTCTGTTCATGATTTTTATGGACAGAATTTCTAGGCGCAGCCAGGGGCCGGAGGGGGTCAGGTTTGGTGACAACACGATTTCGTCTCTGCTCTTTGCGGATGATGTTGTCGTGTTGGCCTCATCAGGCCAGGACCTTCAGCATGCACTGGGACGGTTTGCAGCCGAGTGTGAAGCGGCTGGGATGAGAATCAGCACCTCCAAATCCGAGGCCATGGTCCTCAGTCGGAAAAGGGTGGCTTGCCCACTTCAGGTTGGTGGAGAGTTCCTGCCTCAAGTGGAGGAGTTTAAGTATCTTGGGGTCTTGTTCACGAGTGAGGGAAGGATGGAACGGGAGATTGACAGACGGATCGGTGCAGCTTCTGCAGTAATGCGGTCGATGTACCGGTCTGTCGTGGTGAAGAAAGAGCTGAGCCGCAAGGCGAAGCTCTCGATTTACCGGTCAATCTACGTTCCTACTCTCACCTATGGTCATGAGCTTTGGGTCATGACCGAAAGGACAAGATCCCGGATACAGGCGGCCGAAATGTGCTTTCTCCGCAGGGTGGCTGGGCGATCCCTTAGAGATAGGGTGAGAAGCTCAGTCACCCGGGAGGAGCTCAGAGTAGAGCCGCTGCTCCTCCACATCGAGAGGGGTCAGTTGAGGTGGCTCGGGCATCTGTTCCGGATGCCTCCTGGACGCCTTCCCGGGAAGGTGTTCCGGGCACATCCCACTGGGAGGAGACCCCGGGGGAGACCTAGGACACGCTGGAGAGACTATGTCTCCCGGCTGGCCTGGGAACGCCTCGGTGTCCCCCCAGAAGAGCTGGAGGAAGTGTCTAGGGAGAGGGAAGTCTGGGGTTCTCTGCTTAGACTGCTGCCCCCGCGACCCGGCCCCGGATAAGCGGTAGAAGATGGATGGATGGACAATATTATCATGCATGGGTGGAGCGAGAGAGATACTCTTTGTTATTGTCATAACATAACTATTTGGTGTTTTAAACCACGCAGGTGCACGAGAAAGAGTCTATGGATTCACCAATGATAAAAAAATATATATATTTTCAAACATACTGATAAACTAACGTTCATATATAGTCGGAAACAACAGTAAGATCGCGCATCCTGTGAAAAATTTGTCGCATCTGCACACATTAGTTATGTCTAAATGCTCTGCAAAATCAGTCAACGGTGAAAATCAGATGTTTAATTTAAAGTCCAACAGTTTAACACTAATATAGGACATAAACAAACACGTTAAATATAAAGTATTAAACACAGGTAAGTTGATATATTTGGAGTAAAGTTGAACTGAACTGAGTCATCAGTCATACAGCGGGACTGCACGCCTCATGACGAGACCGACGCACCGCCAAAGAAACAAGAAGGAGATGCATTCTAACATAACGGTGGCATTAAACGCAGTTAGTGAGGGCTCGTTTACAATATTGCACATATATAGATCGTTCAGATTACTTGTTAAAGTGCAATGAAATTCCTTATATCTGCAGACGATGTACTTCTGTTTGTGGATGGAGACTTTGTAATGGCCAAAATGTATTTCGCATGCATCAAATTATAGTGCGGTGTGGATGAAAATAATAACAAGGCGGCAGAGCGAACTTATCATCCATAGTGGTTCTCACGTAGTCCTACGTCATCACCACATAGTGAGTGTTTTAAGTTGAGTCATCAGTCTTTAAGAAACTACGTGAGGACAACTATGGATGATAAGTTCGCTCTGCCGCCTGGTTATTATTGTGTCTTTACTTTATTTGTTAGCCAAGAAAGAGTTAATCTCTCATGTATGAGAAGTGCGCGTTGCCGTGTACCAGCCATTAAATGTGTGGAACACCAACTCCTTGTTTTCTCTCTCTTTCATTTCATGGACGAGTTATCAGTCAAAGCGTTACAACTTCTTCAGCGACTACACGCTCTAATCCTCTTTTGCGCGCATGCACTGTGTGTGTGTGTGTGTGTGTGTTTGAAAGGAACGCGGTGCTGAAGTGAAACAGCTTGGCAGTTTGATAGCCGAATTATAATATATAATAAAAATAAAAATAATAATAGTTATTATTATTATTATTATTATTATTATTATTATAATCTAATACATTAAAGGTCCCGTTCTTGGTGATCCCATGTTTTAAACTTTAGTTAGTGTGTAATGTTGTTGTTAGAGTATAAATAATATCTGTAAAATTCTAAAGCTCAAAGTTCAATGCCAAGCGAGATATTTTATTTAACTGAATTCGCCTACAAAAAACGACCCGTTTGGACTACATCCCTCTAGTTCCTGCAGTAATGACATCCCTAAAAAAGTTTTTTGACTAACCTCCGCCCACATGAATACACAAACAGGGGGGCGTGGCCTTGTTGCGCTCCGACAGAGAAGAGGAAGAGCTGCATTTGTGTTTGTCGCCATGTCGTCGAAACACTGTTATTTTAATCTCGGAGACCTATCACCTTTGTTTGGGCTTCCCAGGGAGCTGTACTTGGAGATTAATGGTTACAATTTATGTTTAACTCGGTTCCCGAAAATTATAATCCACATGTAAAACTATGTGCAGCACATTTTGCTGAGGACAGCTTGCTGAGGACAGCTTCCTCAATCTCAATCGGTTTAATGCCGGATTCGCACAAAGATTATTCCTGAAAGATGGAGCAGTTCCCTCTTTGTCTGGAGAAGGCGTTGTTTATGGACCACAAACGGTAAGTGTATTTTATTATTTAAGTTGGTGGGTTTAACGGTTTCTGTAACTTCTTACACAAAGGGCAACGCTGTTTAGCTTTGTTAACTAGATGTTAGGGCTGTGCAAAAAAATCGAATGCGATTGTCATGCGCATCTCGTCAGTAAAAACGCTCCTGTGATTATAAGTACATCTCCAGCACATGCTCCTGCCCAATTGCTTCTCAAAGCTACTCCAAAACTAGCCCAATCGTGTTTCCAGGAGGGCAGCATGCACTAAGCTGCTGTCGAATCACAACACAGGAACCGCTGGCACAATCAGAACTCATTACGTATTTCTGAAGGAGGGACTTTATAGAACAAGGAAGTCATCAGCCCTGTTTTTATGACAGTGAAAACAGCGGTTTACAGATAGGTGAATTGTGTGAAAAATTCTGTGTTTTTTTTACACGCGAAACATGAACACGTTATATTGCACACTGTAAACACAAAGCTTCAAAAAAGCATGAAAAACGGGACCTTAAATTGCAGAATGAGCCTAATATCATCTTGATTATCGACAGAGACATCTGCTTACGTCGATATCTCTGACTATCGTCGATACACGATTAGTCTATCGGCACAACCCTACTTCAGCGTCACATGATACTTCAGAAATCAATCTAATATACTGATTTGGTGCTCAAAACAACATTTTGTACACATTTTCTAAACAACTACTGCTTAATATTTTTAGGATTCTTTGAAGAATAGCAATTTCAAAGGAAAAGCATTTTATAAAATTATTTTTTTTTATATTAATGTCAATTAATTGCTTGACTAATTTCATTCATCCTTGCTGAATTCAAGTTTTTTAATAGGCCTAATAAAAAAAATTACTGACCCTAAACTTTTGAACTATTGTGTATTTTAACACATTCTAAGGAAAGTGAATTTGGTTGTAAAATGTGGTTGTCACTCCTTTAAATAAGCCATTTAGGTAAACACCCAGAAAAGGAGTGACAGCTACATTGAGCTGTAGTGCGTACGTGGCCTTAGTCACATTGGACTTGGTATGAAGCCTTTAATCTTCTGGTCTGCTGCAGTAATGGTCAAAGAATAGTGAGCAGCAGGACACATGCTGAAGGCACCAGGTGAAACAGTCCTTACTGAACACTGTTGCTTATGGACACTTAACCAAAACCGTAAGAAAGGAACTAGTCACACGGCTCAAAAAGCCACTTGGTTTGCAGCAGAGGGTTAAAATGCAGATACGTGGCTAATGCCTGATAATACCGGGGTGCCCCTGGCTTAAAGTTAATCGGAGTAGAGGACACCAAGACACTGAGTGCTGCTTAATTAGTTAAAAAGACTGTGATGTGTTTTTCCAAGAAACAGGGATGCTGTAATGAGTCTCAATGAGTGACATTTGGTCCAGCCATGTGCATTAGTTCCAAATCTGTCTTTATGTATTCTGCTCAATATGTGTGGATGAACAGGTTTAAAAAAAAGTCATCGGTATGAGTGGGTGCATGTGTGTGCATACTTAATGCATTAATAAATCCATATGAAGGATTCAAATAAGGCATCTTTTACCATCTGCATCATTCATCTAGGGTGGATTAATATTTCAGTACACGCTATATAATATGTATTCATGAAGCCACAACCTCCTCTTGAGAGGATTTAACTCCTCAATGAACAGAGAGCGTATAATATGACTATATCAGATAGTAACCACTGATTACGAGCATACACAGCTGAATTAACTAGGGTCAAAGCAGAAATGAAGATCCAGCTTCCACATCCATCCCAGTGAGAGCAAAACGACGAAATAATATTTAAGACCTAGAATCCCTCTCCTCGCTCACTCTGTTCCTTTGAAGCAGAGCTGAAACTAACTAGGACTGTCTGAGGGATGGGAGGAGGGGCGGAAAAATGAAGGATTAACAGGGTGCTCAGAAAAGAGAGAGAGAGGGAAAGACACTAGGATGGATTCATGAATGATGAAGCAGATTTCATGCACCATGTGTATGATTTGTTCATTAAAGAAAAAAAACCCACATTCTGTGTGCACACAGACAAGCACATAATCCTAACTAACTCTTCCACTCTTAGCCATTATTATGATTAATATTATCATAATTTGAACACCCCAAATTAAGTAATCACTACTTATAATAGATTTCCAATAACAAATGATTTAAATTATCAAAGCTCTGCTTTGCATGTTCATTTAATGAATATTTCAGCCAATTTGATTATGCTCTTAGTTGCCAATATGTGGGTTTACCACATTTAAATCCATCCTACATAATTATCACAAAATCAGCACATGAAAATGTCAAATAAAAAATATATTTTTTATATGTTTCAAGTTCAACACCTTTTGCTCATACAATGACAATCAGTGTGGTCCAAACCAATAACAACAAATACTTCATTGTACAGACAATATAAAATGAATATATTACTGTTTAAAAGTTTGGAATCAGTAAGTTATGTATTATTTTGTTTTTATACGTTTAGTACGCATTTTAAGTGCTGTTCGTTTGCACTCTGTATTCATCAAAAGAAACCTAAAAGAATGTGTCAGTTTCTACAAAAATATTAATAGATGTATTAAGCAAAATAACCATTTTGAACATTGATAACAACAAGACATGTTACGTGAGCACTAAATCAGAAAATCAGAATGATTTCTGAAGGATCACAAGACACTGAAAACTGGAGTAATGGCTGGTGAAAATTCAGATTTGCATCACAGGAATAAATTACATTTAAAAAAATATATTAAAATAGAAAACACTGAAAACGTTTCAAATTGCAATAATATTTCATAATATTACAGTTTTTACTGTACTTACCAAACAACGCAGATGCACAAACATTTCACAATATCGGTGATCAGCAGACCGACAGTCATTGAACTGAACTGATAAATGTTTTAAACAACATCAGAGTTTGTACTAGTTTTTTAAGTTTGTGACTCTCTGCCTGAGTTTTGTCGATAACCAGAGGCAACACAAAATTTGGCGGAGGTGGCCGCCTCATAATTCTCTATGCAGGGAAAACCCTGACAGTACAGCACAGTACAGTAGGTGGTAATGGGTAACACACCTTGCAATTGGCAGTGTTCACAGTCCTAACTGTGACTTCAACTTCTCCATTACATCACAGTTCATCATTTCATCACAGCACCAACCCATCTGTGACTAACAAAAACTTTTTTTAAATGATTTGTAAGCCATTTAGCCATCACATTTGAGACGACAAACCAATAAAGGCAGTGATCACAGTGTGTGCCCATTTCAAATACAGTGACACAGATGGCTTTCATTACTCTGAGTGTAAATTGTCAATACGCTGTGGCTATTTCAGGCCTCTCGAACGAAGAATCACTAGAGGTACTGACAGATCTAACGCATCCATCTTCAAATGTGTCAGGGTAAAAATAGCAAACCAGCAGCCTTGTGAAACACACTCTGTCTGCAGGGCACGAAGATGAGACTGTCTGACACCAACCAACTCTGCAGCCATTATCACAAATGATGAGCACACAGCCTAGGCTACATTTCAACAATCTTCATATGTTTGCATCATTATAAAAAGCAAAGTGTGTAATTTCTGCAGCTTGTCATTGCATCAATCTGGGATAGAATAATTTTTTTAAAATCTTTTATTGCAGTATTTAATACAATTTTACTTGATATTTCTTTACACAGAATCATAATTACTATTAATTTCCAATGATTTACATGATCTGATGTGCATTAACTAATATTACGCGATATATCTGACGCGCGGTTTGGTTTTCTACACACACACACACACACACTGAAGCGTGTGCAAAGCTTGCAGTGACTTTAACATCTGTCTTCACACTAAGTGAAGAAATAAATTCATGAACACCATCTCCAGAACTGCTCTGAGAGTCACTTCATGAGTATTTTATAATTTAAATTGAAGTAAAACTAACGTCATATGATATACACATATGATTTACACAGAAATATAAAAGCTATTTATGGCAACCTGGTTTAACTTGAATACATTGCAGCAGAAATGTATTACTTTTGTTCAGCAGAATGTACTACTACTACTAAAATTATTAAAACTTTCTTTTTTTTAACGAATGATCACACAACATTTCTTTCTTGTTTTAATTTTAATTGTAAATCCCCTTTGTTTGCCCAAAAAATTAAGTTTAATAGTTCAACAGTTTAAAGATACATTAATTAATGTTTTATGTCTTAATTTGATGACCGGATACACAGCACAGACTTTCTGAGGAAAAAAAAAAACATTTCATAAGGCTATTTTAAGAATAAATGTAAATAAATGAAGTTTTTTTTTATGCATTCAAATAATTAGACATGCTACAACACAGAATTTGGTAACAATAAAACACATGGTGAAAGAAAATAAAAGATTTCATAGGGCCCTTAACATGTAATGTTTGTCAAGCTTTTAATAAACCGATGTGACATTGTATCATCAGTTTGTTCAGACATCTTCATCTCTCTCTTCACAGCAGTTCAGTCAGTGTACTGTTTGAGTAAATGAATTACTCCTGGATATTGGTTTGTTTTAACTCAGAGGCAGTGTCAGCCACATTAAAAAAAGTTAACAGCTTAAATCATTTGTGGATTAATGCTTATTGGAGATGCGAACCAACGATTCAGGTCGATTTGGTGAACTGGTTCAAAAAGATCCGGTTACATCGAATGATTCGATAGCAAACCGGATATGACAAACTGCTTTGTTTTGAACTCTCTCACAACAGACACGGAAGAGAAGACAATGCTGAATAAAGTCATAGTTTTTGCTATTTTTGGACCAAAATGTATTTTCGATGCTTCAAAAAATTCTAACTGACCCTCTGATGTCACATGGACTACTTTGATGATGTTTTTCTTACCTTTCTGGACATGGACAGTATACCGTGCACACAGCTTCAATGGAGGGACTGAGAGCTCTCGGACTAAATCTAAAATATCTTAAACTGTGTTCCAAAGATAAACGGAGGTCTTACGGGTTTTACAAAACATAATTTAGATTTTTTTGATGAACTAACCCTTTAAGTACAAATACTCCAAGTTATTATGTTTGTCCCAAAAAAAGCAAATGCATCTGTAGAAGACAATACACCTTAGTCAGGCAAGTCCCATGTTTAATTTTAGTCAAAAATAAAACAAGACTGTAAGGGATAGAAATACAGTATGTTCAATGGACTGTACTGTGGTTGGACAACATGGTAATCTTTAAAAAAAAAAACAAGTTTTGAGTTTTGAGAATTGTGATCTAGGACCTTTATGTAGTTTGTAACTGTAACATTATAAAGACAAGTCTGTCTATTCCTTACGGTCTCATTTTCATCTGTGTTAAATTCAATACAGCATCTATCCTGACTAAAGGTCTATGTCCAATATTAAAGGTAAAGTGTGTAATTTATTCCATGTTAAAATTAGACATGCACAATTTACCATACAGGATATTCTTCAATATAGGGCTGCACAATTAATTGTATTTTAATCTCGATAATGATATCCACCTTTCTCGATTATTAAAAAATTGTCATGATATTGGCCAGCTCGTTATATATCCTGAAACGTGTTTTTAATTTGGCATTTGTGTTATCTTGCATTGCTAACAAGTCTTTACTAGTGTTCATGCTTGTGGTTGCCAGATGTGAAGAGCTTTAAGCCCCAAAACAGAGCTTTTCTCCTTTAAGGATACACTGTCTGCCCAGTGTTTTATTTAATTTGTGCAACCTGTGCTCAGTGATGGCAGAACAAGCGCTGATGATGATATGAAAACATACGAGTTTAGCGATCTCTCCACAGTGATATTCTGCTTACATGAAAATGTCATATAGACAATGTGTGTTTAATTTTTTCACAAGCCATTTGTACTGTTTGTGTTACCAAATGTGCCATGATCAAACTTTCACTGAGTATCAATAATGAATCTATTGTGTTTCTTCACACAATATATGTAACTTCATCTACAGCGATATCGTTGACTTGATTGCAAATAAATGCACAGACACTATTAAACTGAACAGAGATGACATAACTGAATCCAATGATGAACTGCCTTTAACTATCATTTTTGCATTATTGACACTGTTTTTTTCTAATGAATGTTGTTCAGTTGCTTTGACGCAATGTATTTTGTTTAAAGCGCTATATAAATAAAGGTGACTTTGACTTTGTTTGAGGAATAAATTCACTTTTCCTACGATTACAATACAATGGAGAATTTTTTTTTTTTACATAAATTGGAATTATTGGAATTTATATTAAGAGTTTCTAAAGTTTTTACCAGTTTTTGTGTTGAAAATGGTATGGCAATGTTAGTTTTCAGTAGGGCTGCTCCAATCACGATCGGCCGATCATTATGAGCATCTCGTCAGTAAAGCCGGTTCTCTAATCAGCGGTCAATTCCCTCAGGTGCATGATTTCACATAGAGCAGCTGTTACTACACAGAGCCGTTGTTAACTGAGAAGATGCGCAAATAAACGCTAAAAAAGGAAGTGGATTTGCCCATCTTCTCAGTTAACAACGGCTCTGTGTAACAGCTGCTCTATGTGAAATCACGCACCTGAGGGAATTTACCGCTGATTAGAGAACCGGCTTTACTGACGAGATGCGCATAACGATCGGCCGATCATGATCGGAGCAGCCCTAGTTTTCAGTGTGTATTAACGATCTTTGAGCAAATTTACGGTGGGATCTGAGTGGCTTTTTCCCATTTGGAAACAAATTGTCACTTATAAAATGTAATGTGTATACAGATGACAAAACCCTAACCAAAACCATGAGTTTTGTATTATCATAGTTGGTTAAATGAAGTCAGTGTATCATTATTAATAATAGTGATTATAATTTTAATCAAAATAATCGTGATTATCAGTTTAACCATTATCGTGCAGCCCTACTACACGCTGCTGCAACAGATGCATTTTTTTATGGTTAATGATTAATCGATTAATTGATTGTCAATTTAAGCGACGATTGAGCATGGAAATTATCGAAAATTGACATCCCTATTCCAAAGTTACATCTTTAAAAACACTAAAATACAAAATTGTAGCAAATCTCAAAATTAATATCCATGTTTCACACACCGTTCATGTTAATGTTGTGTTGCCCATGGCCGCGTGTCCACTAAAGAGTTTTTAGCAAGTTGAAAATGCCAGGTGCTCTGCAAAAAATACATGAGCACTGTGCTCCCATTTAGAACAACTGAAAAAACATGCCAGCCTTTGGGGAAAAAAACGCTTTGGTGGACACGCAGCCTTAGTCCTCTTGTAGCGTTTTAAATGAATAATTTGAGTTAAAAAAAATTGCCTTTTACTTGTGATCAAATTAAAAATAATTATAAGCTCATTAGTATTGGGGAAAGATTTTAAAATACATGTATACCTAGTTAAAACAGCATGACATAACTTTAGCTGAACTATTGGCCTGAGTGACAGCCAGGGCTTTCTGTTAGTTCGCTCAGCTGAAGATCGGGTGATTGTTCTGGAAACAGCTCCAAGAAAGCGGTCATAGCTTTGCGAAAAGCATTTGGTGTTAATAGCTACATACTTCACCTTTTTAAAAAACCTACCTTGCATAGCTAGAAAAATAAAGGAGAAAAAAAATTACAGCTGCATTGCAGATACTGGCTGGGTTGTGGGCTGGACCATAAAAAAGTTATCTGGAAAGGTCCAGCCAAATTTGTATGTTTTTTTTTTCTTCCCTGAGGTATCAAGCAGGCCTGCCCACTTCCATCATTGTGGGCTTCACTCTGTGATCTTTGCCTCCAATCTGAGAACATTGCCACCTCCGCTTACCAACCGTCACGCAGATAAGGCTGCTTTGGCAACCACCCCAGCCTGGCCTGGCTAGCGCTCTAACGTACCCAAAGCAAAGAGAAACATGGGGACTGAGGAGGAGCTGAAGACGGAGTAGGTGGTAGGGTGAAGCTGGGAGATGTTAGACAGGGTACAAGTGGATAAGGTTGACACTCTGCCAAGGTCCCGCCCTGCCCCGCCACGGGCCAGCCTGATGCACTGCAGTGTTTACAAGAAGACAACACAGTGTGCCACACACCAAGGTCAGTGGAGAAAGTAAAACCGGTGCAAGCAGCAATAAATAATGCATTTCAAAACAGGTTTCTTGCCTTCATTCAAACTGGTACAGTGTAGGTCATGGGCCTGATCGGACATGCAGGATTATTGATCGCTCAGTGCTGAGAAGTGCTTGCACTGACGAACAAGATACTTTTCAAACACTGTAAATGTAGTGGTAGGAGGCATGGCGATGTGCTCCAAAACCAAGCATAAAACCAGTCAGATGCTTTTTCCAACTGAAAAACAGCAAGATCAGAGCTGGGCTCTAGGTCGACAGAGCTGGTTAATGTCTTACTGACTGTATTTTCACAAGCACTTGTGAAAGGAGTGCAATCGGCCCTTGCTAGAGCCTCTTAAATTATTAAAGTCAAATGTATGGCCTCTATTTCATCTCCTTCAAACTATAGTGACTATGACGCATTGCAGGCTGCATTGGATGTACTCTTCCCAACCTAACATTCCTCCAGTATCAACAAGTCAATGGAACAGGGAAGTAAAATTGTTCAAATATGCTGATATTTCAATCAGTCAACACTATTTCTGGTCAGCCCTTTGACTGCAAATCAAACTCAAATACATGCAAGCAGTCTGATTCTTAACAAGGAAGGTCACTGGAAGTATGACATTTTATCCAGGATGCAGACAGACAAACATAAGAGACAGATTGAAAGTCTGATCAATATATCCATCAGACTCAGAGCAGACGCCCTTACACATCTATGCACATAAAAAAAAATTAAACAAATATATGAAAGAAAGTGTTCGCCATACCCAAATACTGCAGGTGAAGCACATCGGAGCAAGCATCTTGCTGATGCCGATTCATATTCCGTTCACTTCAGTCTTTCCCTTTCGAAGTGCGAGACCAATGTCCAGCCTCGAAAGACGGATTAAAACACGAACCAATAGCATTCGAGCGCAAACTGTGAATACACATTTCATTGGTTGGAGCTACTGAACGAACACGCCCCTCAATGAACCGTGTTTTGTATTTGAACGACACTCGAAGTTACATACAACGCGTTTTTTTTTTATAATGGATGTATTTCATATATAGCTAAATATAAATAAAATATGTTAAAATTGAGTGGAAAATATAGATGCGTTTTATTGTCATTTGTAGATATGCATAAACACTATTTCTGGAGTCAGATTTAGTAGTTTGTATGCTTGACATTTTATGCAAATGACAATAAGAGTTGCTTGTGAACACTCGGCGTTTTATAACGAGTCGTTGAGGGAATGATTCAGTGAGTTACCTCCATCGACTGATCCCACTGATCTAGAGATTATTATACAGATCATTATACAAATCAGTTCATAAACTGCAGAAAAAGTCACAAGAGATTCAAAAGCATCGAATCACCGGAATGAATCTTTTTAGTTAAGGACTCAAAAGACTCGAAACATTGAGAAGAATCAAAACTCAATCCATCACCTGTAGTTATTTAAGTCATATGAGTTATTGACATTTATTTGTAAATTATGTTTATATTACTAGGAGAACAAGGAAAATTCATGACATCAACAGAAAAAAAATGGACTTTGAAACACAGTACTGTCTAGTTACAAACGAGTCCTGGCCTACATCTTATGACAAAATAAAACACAAATAATATAACGTTACATAATATAATAATTACGCACTTCATAATTACACACACACCTACAGCTTTCACTTTTTTTCTAATAGCCTAACATTAGTTCTTTCTCAACATTAAGGAGGGGAAGATGTCAATAAAAACGTAAAGTTAAGTGAATAAATAATGAAAGCTGATGACGACCCTAATATGAAATTAACTAACGTATATGAGTAAATGTCCTATTGGACCATTATGCATCTCACCTTTACAAATAACCACATATATTATAAACATCAAATCCTGCACACGGTCTTTGAAAGCAATTGTTGAAACAACTTATTTGCAAGCTGGAATCACGCAATGAAACGCAATGCTATCTGTTTTAAGTGCTCTCGCAACAGTTGTCGAGCACAAGAAAGAAAGATTGTGCACATGACACGAAACTCTAGATAACGGATTCAGACTGCCAAAAGATCCTCGCTAAAAACGTGTCTTACCTTCAGCTCTGGTCCGGAGATCCGACATAGTTCTCTGAACGGGCGGCATCGGTCCACCTGTCAAATGAACGCATAAAACTCCGCGTCGCGTTTCTCTCTTCCCCCGTCTAGGGATTTTAAGCGCCGGTGACCGTCACCAAAGTAGCTTTCCCCAACTCCCGTGACCAGTAACCATTTATTTAGTGTTAGGATTCATGTTGTTGTTGATGAACACCGACAGTTCCGTCCTCAATAACACGCTTCAGCATCAGCGCGCTAAACTAAAAGCCGAATCTCCGCAGAAGCCAGAACGCGCACGAATCGATAAGCGGTTAAAACATTGAATGTGAGCGAGCTCCGCCGCTTCACAAATTGGACCGTACCACCTAAGAGCGCAGAGGGGGTCTAGTCGCAATATATCGCATAAGACTGATCATTCTCACTCTGAATAACATCAGTTTCTTATAGAAACAGTATCTGTGTAAGTTCTAATAAAACCAGGTCTCAAGATATACAAAGTATGATTTACACTATACTAAATAAGAACTAAACCAAAATATTTCCCCCTAATATGATCTGTGTTAAAAAGGTCTGCTGGAGATTCCCTCTCTGCAGTTACTCTTATTGTTTCGAAGGGGATTGCAGAGACAATGCCAGCCCACTATTTCTTTATTTTAGGCCCTGAAGCAATCACGACTTTGCAATTGCCTCTCATATTACAGCCGGAAAACATAATGGCTTTGGTGATATGATGACGGTTTGCTCTCAACAAGCCACATGTTGATGGACGAATTCTCCTGTTTCACGTTCTTCTTGTTCTGGCCAACTGCTGTTAGTATTAGTGATGTTATTATAATTAGACAAATGGATCAAATTAAATGAACAAAGAACAGAACTCATATAATAACAATATAAATTTTTCATAAACATTTTGCCATGTTTTCGCCTTTATTATGAAACTGCATAAAAGCCTGAATAAGGCGCACACATCCATTTTGTATATCTTTCATTGTATTGTACTAATAATATAAGATCTATGAAATTGCAAGCCACAAATAATAACACGTCTTATTTCCAAAGCTTTTTTTTCTCTCAATCTAGTGGGCATCCAGCCGCCTGCTCAGGGATTTGGGTCTATTGCTCCTGAGGTTGCCTAGCAACAGTGACAAGATGCCTGCCTCTTTGATCATGTGCGCCGCGGTTTTATCTTTGAGCACATATCAGTCTAAATAATGACTCATCCTCTCAATACACACACAGACACGCGCTCTCTCATTCACAGACAGCTACAAATAGATCAAGCTTTTTATATGAATTCTATATCAACACACATGAACGTCCAACCTTGTTCCCACCCTCCATCTGTGCTGATCAGAAGAACATTTTGTATAAACGCTGCATATAATATAGCCTATGTAAAATGTGTATTAACACTGTACATTTATATAAATTATATAAAATACATGCAAGTTCCCATTTCAAAAGTTGTCTTTTTAAATTAATATTACATCTGAAAATTAATAGGCCGCCTTTATGTACTTCCTCACATAAATGTATTGTGTGGCTTCAAAAGTCTTGGAATAGCCTATAGCATGAGTCATGGATGACCCTTATTACTTATTACGTACTTTTGTAATGCTTTTGCATCCTTTTTGAGTAAACAATGACAGGATATTCATTTTGGAGTGACATATTTCTTCAGACTAAACGGATAGTATATTGTTGTATATTTATATATATATATATATATATATATATATATATATATATATATATATATATATATACTTGTAATTCAATAAAATGAAAAAAGTACCGTTCGATTAATCAAAACATCTTGACTCATTCATATCAGCTCCATGCACAAAATTTCAATGCTTCTTGCTATAATGGAGTGACGTCTCGCTCTCCACTAAAGAGGGCCTAGAATCTTCTGTGGTCATGCAGTGGTCAGAGGGCATCTCTGTGATAAATCAGACAGCTGCTCCATCAGAACACTCAGGCAACACAAGATCTGTATTCACCTCAGGCTATGAGTGTGATCTATGCTTATTGACAGATTAGACTTACTGCATGTGGTTTGGACCATGAAATATTCAAGAGTGCCCATGCATGTATTTATAAATAGCATGTTTAATCCTTTCTCTTGAAAACAAGAATATAGGTTTGAATAGTGACATCCATATGAGTTCAAAATTGACAGGACTAGAATAAAATAAAAGGTTGTGCTTCAGACTAAAGACTGAGCCAGAAAGGGTCATGAAGAGTATCAACAGCAACACCTGTCAGTCAACAGTCGGATGGCACCATCTGTCCTGGGCAGCGCTGGCAGTCTATCAACTGATATGATCAGAAAGGCCCCTTAGAATTGATGGATCTACTAACAATAGCTGAGAATTCTGGGATACTAAAGCATGGGTAAAAAAAAACAAACAGTGGGCTTAGCAGATATTGACTGTGGAATCTAGTTAAAGCATAGACACCCTACATGTTTAATTTGCTCATAAACTCTGTTTTTCTGAACATATAATACACAGGTAAATGTATGGGCCCTAAAGATTGTCTGGATAAAATAAATTATATATATATATATATATATATATATATATATATATATGTTTTTTGGTATAGATTAATGTTTTTAGGTTAATTCAGATATGTTAAATAATATTTTTGACTTAATTTAGATGCTATGTAGTATTGAATCATTCAAGCATCATATTAACTAAATCAGTTTATTAGACTATATAAATGGATGTTTCATTTTATGTGAGATTACATGATTTTAAATGCATTTTTACAAAGCGTTATGGATTTATTTATGTGCAAAAACGTTTTATGATAAAAGTGCACTTTTAAACGAGTAAACAACTTGTTCTGTAGATTGGTGCAATTCATTGCTCAGTAAGAGCAGACTCTGCCCCCTGCTGGAGTACGACTATCAGTGAGGCCATCGCATTTTGAATTGCCTGAGAACACTTTTTCAATTACACAAGCAATATTTACCACTTCTTTATCAGTCATACAATTCTCCATAATCCTCTTATAAAGTGACGAGCCACAGGTAATGAATTCCACAGTTAAGCTCTGAAGTTAATTTATTTAGTTCATTGAACCATATGTATAAATCACCTGAAATATTCAATTTAATCATGGGATTTAAACCAAATTAATTCCTTAAATCACTGTAAACAACATGGAATTATATTAATCTGCATTGTTCTTTATATGATGGGATGGTTGAGTCAATCATCTCCACGACACATGATGATCCCTGACTTAATATTTATAAATCATGCTTAAATATGTTTTCTTGGAGATTATTGTTCTCTAAAATGCTTGGTTTGATGGTGATGACAGCAGTGCCAAAACAGAGATAATTATTAAACCTGAATTTAATAAATTGTACACATTAACAGACCATTAAATTACCAATTAACCGACAATTAAAAAAAAAATATTATTATTATTATTATTTAATTATTATTATTTTTTTTATTTAACATTTTTAGAATTTCCTTAATTTTAACACTTAAATATTGTAGAGGAACATTTTATAAAAGGTAAAAACTTAAAATGAACTTTTCCACACTCTCAAACAATTAAAGATACACATAATAATAATAATAATAATAATAATAATAATAATAATAATAATAATACATTAAATAAAAGCAGGTTTTCTTTGAAATCATTCTAGAAAAAAGGTCCCCTAATTGAAGATTCTACCATAAACAAGACACCTTACCAAAAACCAAAAAATTATTTTGTCAAGTATTTGTTCTGATGTCAGTCTATCAAATAATCTTATGTCAAACCTGAATGCTAACCAAAACCAACCTGACTGGTTGATTTGCATTGTTCCAGGAACATTAAGAATAGACACGATCAGCCTTGAGCTCTGATCACGGACACTGACAAACACAAGTTCTGACGTGCCATCATTTAGTGAAAGACCTGCAAACTGACACTGATTTTACAGAGAAGCAGGGGTGTGATTTTAAAACCCTGCACTGGAAACGATAGAGACACATTATATTTATGAGGGTGGATTTAAATTATAACTGGCAGAGCTGCTTTAGATGAGCTCTCCAGGTCATGGTTCACCATAGTCTTGTGATTTTGAGGAAATTGAAAAAGCCCTGGAATTAAATAGACTGGTATATTAACATGTGGCAGGAAACGGATGATTTGTTGAACTTCAAAGTGAGATAGTCCAATATTCATCAGGCTCCAGCAAATCACTGGATGCATATGCAGGCAGTGACTCACTGCTGAGTCTTTGTGTTAAACCGTTTGGTTCTTCTCATGATATACTGTTTGAAATGCAAAGAGCATCTGATGTGACTGTGTGTGTAACTCAGATAACTCCTTTAAAGAGAAGAACTGACAGATCAACATGAAAAATGATAGGGTAAAAGATGCCTTTTTTGTTTGTCTATTTGCCAAAATTTTGTAATGAAATGTTGTTATTTTGTGTAGTGATGCTTCAGAAAGAATATAGCATTAAAATCTGTAATCAGCACTTAAGGTCCATGAGTGCAGTTTTCTTTCCTGTGTTGTTGTATTTCATGATGATAGAGAAAGTTTGGGTTTGATGTTTCGTCTTTGAAGTAGCCTACATCTCCCCTAATTTAGTCAGTTGCACACACACACACACAACACACACACACACACACACACACACACACACACACACACACACACACACACACACACACACACACACACACACACACACACACACACACACACACACACACACACACACACTACTATTTAAAAGTCTGGGGTCAGTAAAGAGTTTTTTAAAAGAATACTTTTATTTAGCATTAAATCAATTAAAAGTGACAGCATTTCAATTTCAAGTATTTCTGAAGGATCTTGTGACACCAAAGACTGGAGTAATGATGCTGAAAAATCAGCTGTGCCATTGCAAGAATAAATTAAATTATAAAATGTATTAAAACAGAAAACATTTATTTTAAATTGTAATAATAGTTCTTAATATTTTTACTGTATTATAAAATAGATACAACCTTGGTGAGAATAAGAGACTTCTAACAATCTAACACATAAAAACATTTTAAAAAAGCTAAATCTTTTAAATATATCTTTCATTTTTGTTTTCTGTAAAAATGCTAACTTAAAACACCCTTTCTCTAGTACAGACTGTGCAGATAAAAAGTGACAATATGCCTATAAATGGCTCTATTTCAGTTAATGTATAATGTATTCCATTTCCATCTACTGTAATGCAAGATGTCAGTATTGGCCATTTGAGCTCGCTAGCATGCCATAGGTTTCGGTCCACTTCTGCAGTGCCATTGTAGTAACAGAGCAGCTGTAGTTCTACCTGCAGCTCCACTGGAGGGCAGATGGGTGCAAATACCAGCCAATGACAGAAGAGCTCCACTTCCCCTCATGCTCAAGCACAGCAGGTGAATGCATGCAGACCTAGCTGCAATCTTCTAAGTGGCTTGAAACTGCAGTGCAGTAAGAAGTTCTAAGATGCATTGAATAGAAAAAGTCTCTCCATCTTACTGACAAGCAATCATACAAGATTTACCAGAACTTCTAGCTGCTCTACAGGGCAAACCAATGTCCCTCTCAAAATCATATGCATGTAAAATACTGTCTCAGCTAACAAATGTTGAAGGGGAGTTATTTACTAACCCTGCTGTATGACTTTTGGTGTATTAATTGTCCATACAATGAAATCCATATTTTAATCTTTTTTTTTTTTTTTTTTTTTTTTTTACCTAAGAACTTAATTTACAAACTTTCTGTCTATGAGTCAAGGCTATTCACAGAAAAAAAGAGAAAAATATATGGCATGATGAATTATTAAACAGAATATCAGTTTCTTCATGGTTGGTTTTCTCAGTAACCATGGCAAGGCCACATGCATTATTAAGATGCACAGGAACACTGGTGGTGAAGCTGATGGTAACTCGCAGATCAACCTATTTCCGGGTCTGTACATTGTGGGAATCATGGAGCAAAACCAGGGCTAAGTATTTCCATCCACCAATGAAACTGAGGGATTAAAATCACCTTTTCTTTGAGGACCATGTAAGCTGACGCAATGGAGGAGGCTTTGTTGACACCCGAGGATGGAAAAAGGCAGAAGAGGGTGAGATTCCGGGTTGCTTCTGGGAACAGCGGACGGGTTTTGAAAGAAATGTTTAAGCATGAAGGGCCGTCGGATTCCCTGGATTCAGACTGCACCAGTAGCTCCGAGGCGGACCGGGCCAGCACTCCATCCACTAGCGAGGAGACGAACGGACACCTGTGTGGATTCTTGGGGTCGGAGTTGGATGACAGTGGAAGTGAGCCTGATGACATGATTATGTTTGCAGGAGGAAGAGACAAAGTGTTGAGTACCAAACGAGTGAATATCCTCAGCAAAAATGGGACGGTTCGGGGAGTCAAGCACAAAGTTAGTGCTGGCCAAATACTCTTTGATAACTTGGATAAAAACAATGGGGTAAGTCTCTGAGGGTCAGTTTTTCCATCTAAAATCTTGACAGTGGATGTCAGTGCACATTAGCTTTTATTAAAATAAATATTATCAGACTTTATTTAATATTGACAGCTGCTTGGAAGCTTTGTGTCCTTAGTCTGAGCCTCTTTCCCTCAACCACTATTGGTTACAGAACATGTTCTCTTCTCTCAGGCTTTGGCCAGACAAACGAGCTGTCCCGCTGAGCAAGATCACTGTACGATTAAAGATTAATGATGCATTCCTTTAAGTGTTTTGGCTAAGCTAATCATCTTAATGTACAGTATGCTCAGGACCTCTGCTTTGTTCTTGAGCACTGAAGAAGTTGCTGACATCTTTTGTCTGATATCAGAAGTAATTCTATAGCTTTTTTAACAGAGGGTAAATGGGGGATTAGATGGACCAATAAAAACTACTACATAAGGTCATTGTTTAAATAAAGGAATACACGACATCTATCAAACAACTACCCATTTTTGTTAATTTTTGCTTATGTAGCCATTAAGTAGGCCTAGTGAAAATATTATTTTTTTTATGTTCTCTGAACGTTTAAAAAGTCAATAATAATAATAATAATAATAAATGTTTTAAAGGGTTAGTTCACCCAAAGTTAATTCCTCACATTTATGCTATTATTCCAAACCCTTAAGACCTTTGTTCATCTTTGAAGCAAGTTAAGATATTTTTGATGAAATCCAAGAGCTTTCTGACCCTGAGCAATGCAACTGAAATGTTCTTAGGCCCAGAAACGTAGTTAAAATAGTCCATGTGACATCAGTGGTTCAACCCTAATTTTACGAAGCTACAAGAATGCTTTTTGTGCGCAAAGAAAAAAAAAAGTATTTGTGTGCTTTATTCATCAATTCTTCTCCTCCTTGTCCTGTTCTTCGTCATTACTAAGAGTACCATGATACATGTTCGTGCTGCTGCTGACTTAGAACAAGCATGTGCTGTGACTTGTTTACAAGCAGAGGAAAGCACGCACATGTGTTGTGGTACGTTACTCTCGATAATGGCAGAGGACGGAATGAGGAGCAGAAGAACTGTTGAATAAAGTCGTTATTTTTTTTTTCTTTGCACACAAAAAGTATTCTCATAGCTTCGTAAAATTACAGTTGAACCACTGATGTCACATGGACTATTTTAACGATGTCCTTATGTTTCTGGGTCTGGAAACATTTCAGTTGTGTTGCTGACTATGGGAGGGTCAGAAAGCTCTCGGATTTCCTCAAAAAATCTTAGGGGTCTTAGGGGTTTGGAACAACATGAGGGCGAGTTATTCATGACAGAATTGTCTTTTTTGGGTAAACTAACCCTCTTTTCGATCTTGATTATAAAAAATGTAAAGGAATATACAATTTTATTATTTTGAAAAAATTATGGGAATGTTACTGATGAATGTTCTGAAACAAGTAGTAACATTGAAACATCATTAGACAAACATCCAAATGAAAGGTTCACGTTACATGAATGATGATAAATATTTTTTTTTTTGCTGACATTTAGAGAACATTATAAAAGACCAGAACAAATGTTCTATTAACGTTACTGGAAGAATGTGAGTTTATAACTTTTAGAGAATTTTGACAGAACGTTCTGTCAGTGTAATCATCATAACCTGTTAGCAGTGCAGCTGCAAAATTGTCAGTTCTGAGAACAGTTAATTTGTATTATTTTTTTTTTGAGATGGCACTTTTGATATTTTGCTATCTTATAAATCAACGACATCTGTTTTTTCTGCTCCCACAACACTGTACTTTATGGCCTAACAGGAAAACCCATCACCATCTTTGTCAGTATGTTTCACTATGTCAATATAGCAAGTATATAAACTTTTTATGAGCTGCTATTTGATGTCAGATAAGGACGGTGAGAATCATTAGTCTGACAATAAGTGCACAATAATTGCATTACATCTAATTTATTGGCACTTTATACTTTAATCTTAACAGCTGACTCTACTAATGCTACAGTATTTGCACTAGGCTTGCAGTTGAGTTCTTATTGAAATTTGTGGATTAGTACAAATTTCTTCAACTAGAAACATTTAGAAGTTGCTTATAATACCACATCAACCAAACCAAATGCTACAGTTGCATTAGAAAGTCCATCCTCTAGTCTCACTTCAAAATGTGTGAAGGTTGAGTCTATTTTTGCATTCTGCTAAGAAAAACACCTTGGTACTTCATGAGAGCTGTTCTTCTAAGAACGGATGCTGAAGGTCAATCTCAAAATCAATAGATGCTGCCTGCTGCCTCATGTCACCTGCAAAAGCTGCTGCAAACCTTGTTCAGATTTAAAAAGCATAAAATGCATGTATTATGCTTTTCAATTACAGTTAAAACCATACTTTTTAAATGAAGTATATTAAACTGATTTGTTCTTATTTCTAAAGGTTTTGTTGCAAGGTGAGAAGTGTCATCAGTGAAAGAGAGCCCCTCTCATCTATGTTTTTTCTTTGGCCCTCTCAGCCAGAATTGGCTCTAGAGTTCAGGCGAATTGTAATCTACACCACCAGTTTTCGAGTGGTCAGGACTACATTTGAGCGATGCGAGCTGGTCCGAAAGATCTTTCAGAACCACAGGGTGAAGTTCATAGAGAAGAACATTGCTTTGGACAGTGAATATGGGAAGGAACTGGAGAGACGCTGTAAGCGAGTGGGTGAACCTCCCTCACTGCCTGTGGTCTTCATTGATGGACACTACCTAGGGGTCAGTATTCACACTCATGCTCCACATCTGTTTCAAAATTCATACCATTATTCTAATGCTTGAACTCTTAATAATGATTTGCGTATGTTTTGCACATTCAGGGTGCAGAGAAAATACTCGCAATGAATGAATTAGGGGAGCTTCAGGATCTCCTCACCAAAATAGAGGTAAATATTGATATTTTACACTAAAATAAAGGTTTCATAAGGGGCTTTTTGCAGCGATGCCAAAGAAGAACCATATTTTTTTCTTAGTGTGAAGAACATTTTAATAAGAAGAACCCTTTTCCATTAAAATACATTTTTGTGCATTGAAAAGGTTCAATAGATTTTTAAGTTTCTTCATGAACTAAAAATGTCAATAAAGAATATAATTTTTTTGTAGTGTAGTATAAACCAAAAGTCTACATAAAAAGATATATTTTTATTTCCAATTGCTCAAGTAAAGTCAAATCAAATCTGGTTTATTATCATAGTTTATTCTGTAAAACAAAACAGAACCATTTGTGACAAGAAAGGTTTATTATTACAGTTCATTATAGCTTTTTACACATACACATGCATTATTTATCAGTGATTAATATTATTTACATTACATGTATGCATTTGGCAGGCACAATTTGCTATACAGTGGTTTCTCAAATATAATGAATGTCAATAATTTCAACATAATCTTGAGGCAAATTTGTAACTACGCTACATTTTCAAAAACTCATATGAATTTATGCAATCTCATACCATTTAGGAGTGGACCTTCATGCTTACTTTTTCCTAAAAATTGTTTTTCGTATGATTGACATTGAATAGGTTCATAAGAAATCTCCACTATGTAAAATAGTTACATCTTCCTGTCAAATTGGGTCCCCTCAATGATTGCAAATGATTTCAAAATAAAAGTACTAATAATAGCAAGCTCAAAATATTATTGTGCATTTACATAACCAGTGTGCCGAACATCCCAAAATGATCGATAAAGTCAAGCTTGCATTTGTCTTATTTTATTAAATAAATAAAGCATCACTCAGATTGAATCTCCAAGAGAATGTGTACATGGGTCAGGTATTTCATTCAAATGCACTCACATTCTTGTCTCTGTTTCTTTGTCTGATGGTAGAGGGTTCAGCACTCCGACACATGCCAGACGTGTGGGGGATATGCCTTTGTCCCGTGCCCTATGTGCCATGGCAGCAAAATGTCTGTGTTTCGCAACTGCTTCACTGACTCCTTCAAAGCCCTGAAGTGCACAGCGTGCAACGAGAATGGTCTCCAGCCCTGCTCCAGCTGTTCTCACTAAGGTCCTCTTCAAGTGCCTTCAAACCCCTTCCCAGCAAAACCTCCATCCCCATAAGCCATGTATAAAACAAGAGACGCAGAAAGAACTGCTATTTGTGAATAAACAGTTTTTTTTTTAGAAAATTCAGTTACATGTCTACAGATGTAGTTTTTATATTTGCTATCTGATGATGATTAATTATCACAGCATGAAGCTTTTTTTTTTGTCACATCCCAACAGATGTCTGACATTACCTAATTGGTATGGACACTGTCTGTCACTGTAAATAAATATAGCAATTAGCCTAGGTAAATTAACTAGTAGTTCAGAGAGACATATCATCTTTCTGAACCCTATGATGCCAGCATGAGACAAAATTCAAAGCATTACCTGGTAAACATCAAAACAGGTGACCTACCAAGAAGAAGAAGAAGAAAAAAAGGACAAAACCCCAAACAAGTTTATATTTTTAATAATAACAATACCTAATACCTGATAATACATTAAATAACTAAATAAATATTAGTTAAATTTTTTTTCCAGACGGTTAAGCATGTAGTTACGTACATTATATTAAATTATTCACACTTTTGCAGGAATCAAATTGCTTGACACTGAAAGAAGATGACCTAATGTCTGTAAATGAATTATATCGCTTTTCAGTTCAGTTGCAGGGTTGATTAAACAAAGCATCAAATCTGTTAATACTTAAAATAAGTGTAAATCAAGTGCATTGCAATAGTACAGAACCATCACATAAATATACTTAAGGTCGACAGAAATCCTTCACAAACAGCCGGGCTGATATGGAAGTGTGTCTCTGTGCTTTCATAGCCCTGTACAATGCTGCTTGATTCTGGGTCTACAAGGCAGCATTGTAAAGAGGCTCAAAGCTCAGAGTAAATCATCTGTGCATGATGTCTACTGAGGGCACATAATAACACCACTGGCTGTCTCTCAAAATCTAGCGAGCAGCAGCATTTTTGGACATCATTGTAAGATGCCTCATAATGCTGTCTAGGTAAGCAGCTCGTTGGGTTTTCAGGAAGCAGCCAGTGTCCCATTAAGGTTAGATAAAGGACAATATTGAAAGGAAAATTAACAGATAAATATAGTGTAATGCTACCATTATTGCTGAATTAATAGAGCTGGAGTACGTGCCAAAAAGACAAGGCATGTAGCACCGCATATTGGTGTATTAGCTATGACAAACATCAATAACGATAGGAAATTCACACGAATATCAAATATCGACAGTCGATAAACAATCCAAACGGGCTAGCATGCATATGTGACGGTTAAACTCCAGCAATAAATCAATACTAATACAACATTTAGGTATTTTAGATAACATCTGATATTAAATATCTGATATATTGTAAACAAAACCCAAATGTAGGCTATCGTTTGTTTGACTTTTTACAAACAAAAACGAATTTTAAAAAATCGCGCGATGTATAAAATCGATAGATTTAACGTTAAATGAAGCTTCGCAGAATCAGTGATTTATTTTTATATATAAGCATCTTAACGACAATATCTATTTCTTTACATTCTATCGAGTAAATATTAGTCATCAGATTCAAAGAAAAGAAAAAATAACACACACTTTACCTTCACAGAGAGATCAAACCCTCCGTCGTGGACAGAAATCTGATGTTCAGCCGCAGCGTCTCTACCTTTCTTCATGATCACCATCACAGATGCGGTGTCTCAAACCCTAGTGTGCTTCCTACCTAGACAGCGTTTTGGGTCGCGTAAGGCGCAACCGAGTCAAATGCTCACAACGCGCTAAGTGCTAACACATGTTGTCTAGGTAGGCTGCTCACTAGAATTTGAGACACAACCTATATACATGTCCCTGCTGCTGTAGATGCATCCTGTACACCGCAAACTGAAATAACGGCTGCCATTGACCATACAGAATAATATATAATGCTGCATATTAGAGGTCGAAATCTATATGGTTCTATTATTTTGAGAACCCCTTTTATATTTGTAGGTTGCAGCTCAAATGTCCAGAAATACATCTAATCAACATGAAAGGCTAAGATTACTGTTAAGTGAATGTCAATGACATTGACATATTTTGAAGAGCGATGTTAAATAAGAGCCTTCATAAGAAATATATGACAGGCTGCTTTTATTTGACCAAAAATACTGTAAAAAAATATTTTTTTTAAATATTATAACAATTTAAAATAACTTAATAATAATTCAATAGTTGCATTTAAACTTATTCAAATGTTTTGTAACATTCTAAACGTTTGATTAATGCATCATTTGTGGAATAGAAGCATGAATTCCTTTAAAAATAGAAAAGAAAAAAAATCTTAATAAAACAGTAAAAAAGACAAATATTCAGCGGTTTAATAAATTAATTGCAATTTATTCATCCTCTTTTTTTTCAGTAGCTCCAAACAGCTCAAAGATCTAACCAAATAGCAATCTGTCAAATAAACACATTTAAAATCTATATAGTCTGAAAGCCTTTCCCACAACTAACTTTTAACTTCATCCTTGCTAACCATCCTTGAATGTGTTCATCCAACCTGCATTAGATGTCTGACTGTTCCTAAGGGGACATTTTTACAATGTTTTAAAACATTACATAGACTTCAGCACAAGAGAGCAAGCAACTACCAGAAAACATACTGTTTGTATGTGTACTGAGGGTACTTAAATGGACCGAATGCTTCTTTTTCAGAAATCAAAATAAGAGTGTTGCATTTTCAGTCAGGAATTATTTACAGTGGAAAATAAAACATGCGCTAGTGTTCACAAACTAGGCTGGCAACACAACAATGCCACCAATGACTTTAGAAACAGAGCTGTTCTTGGACATCTACAATTGCTTTCTTCATTTAGTAACACTAAATTACAGTGTAAACAGATAAACAGTTCAGAAAGCAGTATAATGACATTAGTACTTTCAGTATAGGAAGGATGTGAAGATCTGAGTAGTCTTCATCACATGAGAGGCTCTAAGGTGGGCCATGGATATCCGTTGTATTAAATTTGTTTCTATAGTTCTCTCATTACTGATAAATGTGGATACAACATGGTTTAGAACACACTTTCTTCACTTGTTATAAGTACTATTTGAAATAAGTGTAATTTATGAAGGAATCTGAAATGTATTTAAACATCAATTTAAACTGGTCTAAAAAAAGTAGATTACAATTACTCTTCATTTTTGTAACTCACTCATGAATATTCAATAAACCAGCTTGCTTCATTCAGTGATAATGGCATCAATTGAATGCCATCATCTTTGCAAATCTGAAAAACAATGGAGTAACATGGGAAATTTTTTTACATATATTTTAAACCAGTGCTTTCCTAAAGCAGAATGGAAGCTTTACCCTTCAAACTAGGTTATATCCTGTTTAATCATACTTCAGTGTTATGAGAGAACTGTTGTAAAATATGAGTGTTTATGCTGCTTTGCATGCAAATTGTGAAATGAAGTAAGACTGGTCCTTTTACAATCCATTGACATGATTTCAAAGGTCTGATGGATCTGAAATCTAATGCCTGTAAAATAATCATTTATTAGCCTCGTCTCTATCCAGCTGGAATCCTCTCTGTATTGGCTATGGTTTTGCTATATTATCAGCTACTGAAACTCTGTACAGGTTAGTGCTTGGTTGATGCGGGACAGATGTAACATAAGACCTCAGCTCATGGGATGGTTGGAGAGAATGGGATGCTCATGGTCGCTTGAGGTTTGATTAGTTTTCCTTCTGCTCCATCCTGATCTCCATTCTGCAATGTGTCATGACATTATAAAATCTCCAGATCCACATGCCGCACCTCAGGATTACGTTGCTGTCGGGAGATACAGAGCAGGAGTCAATCGAGGTAAAATGAGGAATAGTAAGTACTAACTTACACATTACCATTCAAATATTTTTTTTTCTTTTCTTTTATTAAGAAAGAAAAAAGTGGCAGTAAATACATTTACATGTATTGAAAAAATGCTGATTTTTATCTTCACCAAAGAATCCTGAAAAAATGTATCACAGTTTTCACAAAATATTAATCAAAATGTTTTAACATTAATGCAACTGTTTTATATGTTGATAATAAATGCTACAATGGTATAAAAAAGTTTTATACTAAAATGCTAAAATCTTCATATGATGTTGCTAAAAAGAACATTATTTTGTGTATTTGGTGTAATGCAATGTGTTTAAGCAGTTTAAGGTACAAAAAACATTATTTTCCACGTAATGTTCATTATCGTTTCTCCTCTGTGCCCCGCCTTCTGAAACGCATTGGTTTTTACAAAGCTCATCGTTCTGAAAAGCAAGGTGTGCTCTGATTGGCCAGCTATCCAGTGTGTTGTGATTGGCTGAATACCTCAAGCGTGTGACCGAAAAGTTGCACCCCTCACCATAATGTGATGCCTTCTCCCAGCACGATAAGACAAAACCCATTACAAACGAGGCATTTGTTGCATCCAGTGGGGACATAATTACTTCTTATAATGACTTGTACTGTCTTTTTACGCATTGCATTTTGTATCGCGCTGTGTAAACATAACACCATGTCTGCATTTGTGATCAGAGAATCGACAAACAACAAGCGATAATTTACTCTGCTCAAAACTCGCATTTGAATCGTAAGTGGCAAAATCTTTAAATATGAAAACGTACTTACAGACTGTGAGCCAGAAGCGCCAGACTGTCCTTGCAAAGTTGGAACTGCCCCACTTTTTTAGAAACAGCCACATTATAGGCTAATCTCCCACACACACATCTGAATATTTGGGACTGTTTTGTCCCAATTTTGTTTAACTGTTCTGGAACAGTATTGTAAATACAACTTAACCACTGATTTCTAGTTGTCTCCACTTTTGGAAGACCAAACAAAGTAGTTTCACTTTCACAACGAAAAACAGTGTCCCCACGACATGGCGGTGGTGGCAACAATATTACAGCGAGAATCAAAGTTACACCTTCTTTCTGTGCGTGAACATTTGGGTGGCGTTATGCAAATCTTGCCACACAGTGACGTAGACATGTGGGGGCATGTTTAAACAAGGTGTTTTAGGAGGGTGTGGACGAGTCTTAACTTCTACAAAAAATATCTCTCTGGGTTTGAGACTTTAGTCTTTGCAACGTTAGGGATCTTATCTATTCACAAACAGCTGGTAACTCTCCAAAGAGAAAGGAAAATTTGAAATTGCATAATATGACCAATGTTCATATTTAAAGATACAAATATTTGAAATCTGGAATCTGACGCTGAAAAATTCCAAATACTGAGAAAATAGTCTTTAAAGGTGTCCAAGTTTTGATATATTTACAGTAAGAAATGTACTAAATATATTCATGCAACGTGATCTTTTCTTAATATCCTAATGATTTTAGGCATAAAAGAAAGATTTATAATTTTGACCCATACAATGTATTGTTGGCAATTGCCACAAATATACCCATACTACTTATGACTGGTTTTGTGCTCCAGGGTCACATTTATGGTGTGCCTATCTGTGAACAGTTTTTAAGAAAACATTGGTTTCTTAGTGTGGAAAATATTTAAAAGAATCTTTTTTTTTTCATTGTAAAGAACCTTTTGTACAATAGAAAGGTTCCATGTTTGTTAAAGGTTTTTCATAGAACCACAGACATCAATTAAGAACTTGAGTGTGGTCTTCTCAGATACCTTAAGTTCTTTCTCTAGACGGTCCACCTCTGCTCCTAAGGTGTCAATAATGTTCTCCCCATGCTTCAACATAAAGTTCTCCAGCTCCTCTGGCGTCTTCACCTGCTGAATGTCCTGCAATATGTAAGCACACAGTTAACACTATTACCCTTATGCGTTGTTGGGGACGTTTACGTCAACTAGGGGGTAAAGTTGAGTCTTATTTCAAGTCTTATTTTTTAAAAACTTAAACCCACTGTGGGCAAATTCACTACCCTTTCGTTATGTTCATGGATGAAAACATCCACTAAATTAAACTGCTGTAAAAATGTATCAGATAAATATTTTTTTTTCTAATTTTTTTTGCATAAATCTATTAAATCAACCTCAGTCCTGATCAAAACTACCAAATGTTTGAGAGAGAGAGAGAGAGAGAGAGAGAGAGAGAGAGAGAGAGAGAGAGAGAGAGAGAGAGAGAGAGAGAGAGAGAGACCTTTGTGCAATAACCTTGATGTATCTGAAAAAATCCAAATATGCACCTCAGCTCTCAGAACTATATGGAGTAAACAATAAAAAAAGAAGTGTGTTGCCTGCTGCAACACCTGCTGCCTTTTGATGGTGAAAAGTACGGATGGGCTATGTGTGAAATGCTTGTCTTTTCTTGATGGTAAAGCCAGTTTAAAACCTTAAAATCCTGTAAAAAAAAACTACTTTGCAGCAGAATTATGAACAATGTATTATGAACCAAAATGAAATACCAACTTCAAATAAGCTGCAGCTCGCTGGAGGGGTCAAGCTGCATAATCATTTCTAAAACTTTGGTACAAGTCAAGCCCTTTCTCGTGTTGCTTGCTGCTCTTCTCACCATCAAATGACCAGCAGGATGGCATGCAAGTGTTTAAATCCACGTACTTTGCTTTTGTTTAGTCTATACTTATCACCACAATTAAAAGGCAGCAGGTGCATAAATACACTTCTGTTTACTCCATGTAGTTCTGAGAGCTGAGGTGTACATTTTGATTTTCTCAAATATATCAAGGTAATTCCGCAAAGGACTTTCTCTCTCACACACTCTCTCTCTCTCTCTCTCTCTCTCTCTCTCTCTCTCTCTCTCTCTCTCTCTCTCTCTCTCACACACACACACACACAATATAATATGCTGTTATACTCCATATAGCTTCATATACAAGTCAAAAACTAAGCTTTTTTTGCACAGGCCTATCTAAAGGGTTAATGGTCCCACCTAGTGATCAACTGTAAAAAATAAAAAATGTTACCTCTTCCCAACAGGGAAAACCACAAACAATCAAGAATGCATGATTATATGGTGTCATGGATTTGCAATCAAAAAATGTCGTTTTAATGGAAGTCAATGGGGCACAAACAGCCACCAACAACAAATGAGGGAGAAATTTTTTTAATCTAATGCTGCACAAAAAATAAAAATGCATCAAAGCCAATGATGTTACTAATCTTTGACATGCCCAAGACTGTGATAAAAGGTAAAAATAAAATCCAGCCATAATTACTTTTATATTGAAAATATGTCATTTTGTTTGTTTCCCCCCCCAAATCAGTGACATCATTTATAAACTTGGGAATTAAAGAGTTAAAATCTTGGATTTTTTTTTAAACATTTGGTAGTTTTTATCAGGACTGAGGTTGATTAATAGATTTATATAAAATATTTGAAAAAAAAATATTTATCTGATACATTTTTACAGCAGTTTAATTGAGTGGATGTTTTCATCTCGAACATAACGAAAGGGTAGTGAATTTGAACAATGCACAATGGTTAATATGCAGAGTTCACAAAATGATGATTCTTTAGCAAAAACTACCATGAATTAGTTTGAGTGCTTATAGTTTAGTCACTTATATGAAACAACGGACAGTCTTGAGACAAATTCTGAAAGTCAGGTCAGATGATCTACATCACAGCAGAAGCCTTTTAGCACGTACGTTGAGGATCTGTTCAATGTCTTGCTTCTCCAGGTATGATCGTGTCACCACCCGCCCATCAAAGTCCACCTCTGCCTTGAAGCGCACTTTGCTCAGCCCCATATCTGTGGCTTTGACATCATGAATCGCCCTGGAGACAAAATGACCTGAAGTGAGGACATCAAATCTAATTTCATCAAAGCACGAATGTGCACTGATGTAACTCTGTCTGAGCAAGCTTACATTTCAGAATGTGATGCCTGCCTAAATTTGAAAAGCATTTGAAGCATGCTGCTTCTGCCTCCTTGTTAAAGCAAATAAGATGGCAGGTTTTTGCTGATGAAGCTCTTATTATGCAGACTGTGTACATGTAATGGACACATACAATGGAGATAGGACTGACCTGACAGCAGGGTCACTTTCCAGAAACTCTGTGAGCTTCTGCACATGCTCGGCCTGGATGGAGCGACCCAGCAGAGCCTCTGTGTTAGTGTAGATGAGGAATGCAGATACCGTTCCTAACAGGGTGCCCACACCCAGAGAACCCAGACTGTCATAGTAGGGGTTACCTATGAAAGAGAGACATTAAATTCATTAAATGTCATGTATGTGTGAGACTAATAGTGTGCATCAATGGTGCCGGATGACATTCTGACAAATTAATATAGCATCTACCATGAATAAGGTTACCCACGACCCACTGAGTAATAATAATAAAAAAAAAATGGTGCAATGAGCTGTGTGTGTAATATTAGCAGTATCTAAATGGCAACTAAATGGCACATTTTTACATTTATGCACATAAAGGTTAAGTAACAATGAATTCTGAAGTAATCCATTTAGCTATATGCTAAAATTCACACACAAATGTTAATTATCTTGAATGACAATTGATTTGTTCTGCCTACGCTCTCGAAATAAATATTACTATAATACTTATATACTAATGCACTTTACAATATAAATTGTTTCTTGAGTATCAAATCAGCATATTAGAATGATTTCTAAAGGATCATAGAGGATTAATAGAGTAATGACTGCTGAAAATTCAGCTTTACCAACACAGCAATAGATTACATTTTAAAATGAATTATAATAGAAATAGTGCAGTCAAATGATTAATCGTGATTAATCACATCCAAAATAAAAGTTTTTGTTTACATAATATGCGTGTGTGTATGGTGTATATTTATGATCTATATATAAATATACACACATCATTTATTTCAAAAATATTTACATGTATATATTTACACTCATAATTTATAAATCTATTTAATAAATAAACGTTACATATTTGTAAATATATATATATATATATAAAAAACACATTATGTAAACAAAAACTTATTTTGGACTAAATAGTAAATAGTTCTTTTAAACTGTAATAATATTTTACTACTGTACTGTTTTTACTTCATTTATTTATCAAATAAATATCAATAAGACTCTTATTTCAAAAGAGAAAACCTTACCGATAGCAATCTTATGAACTATAGTGTAAGTGACTTAGTATACAGCAGTCTGCCACAATAGAGACCTCTAGTGGTACAAACAAAAGTGCATTTTTTTTCCCTTTTAAAGCCCTGCTATGTAAAATAACATTGCTGTTAGTTTCATGGTTGATTACACTTCAATAACATACAACTGTAGTAAGCGCCAGATAATAAACAGAGCTGAAACTGCCATCAGGGCTGTTCTCAAGCATGAAAGCAGGTTTACTGAATAGAGCATTATCCAGATCTCTACACAAATTTTCCACAAAGCCATGAAAACCACAGGGCAAGAGGAAGAAGCTTCTGGGCAGCCATAAGTGTTGACTTTGTGTGTGCACAGAAGTGCGTTTAGAGCTGGATTTACAAAGCTTAAAAAGAACATCAAATGCTCTTTATAAAGGGGATAAAGCTCAGGCCCATGTGCTTATTAAACCTGACCCTGTGGTAGAGACCACGG